>NC_134797.1:2093313-2108313 GCF_046742065.1 Oratosquilla oratoria | reverse complement strand
ATGAAATGAATATCGCTGATAAATCCAAAGAGAACCCCAAAGAATTCTATAGTTACATTAGACATAAAAAGGTTATTCGGAATCACATTGGTCCACTATTTTCTGCTGACAGTCAACTTGAATATTCAAATGAAGGAATGTGTGATATTTTAAACAATTATTTTAGGTCAGTACTCGTAAACGAAACACCTCAAAGTGAACTCCAAACTGAAACCTGTGAAAAGTCTAGGGTAAACCTCTTCACTATGGTAAATACAACAAAAGAAAAAATGAAATGGTGTATAGAAAAACTCAAAAATAATAAAACACCACGGCCTGACGGTTGGCATCCAAGAACCTTAAAGGAAATGAAAAATGAGATTGTTGTTCCATTAGAAACTATTTCTAAGAAATCCCTCATATCCGGAGATGTCCCAAGAGAATGGAAGCTAGCTAATGTTACTCCCATATTCAAATAAAGGTGACAAAAAGAATCCAGATAACTACAGGCCTATAAGTTTGACATCAATCGTAGGAAAATTGACGGAAACTATCAACAGATATGTTAAATTACTAAATTAGCTTCACACAGAGTAAGTGGTAGCCTATTGAGTTGGACTAGTATTTGGTTGAATGATCGAAAACAGAGAGTTGTTTTAAATGGAAAAAACTTCTATTCTTAGTATATATAAATGATATAAACCACGAACTAAAATCTATTGTTTCAAAATTTGCTGATGATACAAAACTGTGCGGAATGGCAAATGATCACTGATACCAACTAGATATTCAAGAAGATTTAGATAAATTACAGCAATGGTCTGAAAGGCTGCCAATGAAATTTAACACAAGTAAATGTAATGTAATGCACATAGGTAAAAATAATAGTAAGTACGATTACAAGTTATTTGGAAATTCGTAAACATAAGTAGAGAGGGAAAAGGATCTCAGCGTGATTATCAGTAACGATCTCAAATAATCTAAGCATTGTATTTCAGCCTCTGAAAAAGCAAATAAGGTTCTAGGACTGGTTGCGCTATCTTTTGACTCCAAAAGTCCATCACTCATTAACAAGCTATATAAATCGTTAGTTTGTCCACATATGGAATATGCTATTTCCGTATGGTCTCCGAATCTCATTAAAGATATTGACAGACTGGAAAAAGTACATCGGTGAGCCATAAACCTGATTCCAAATATCAAAAATAAATCATACGAAAATCGACATATATAAAACATATAAATCTGTTTTCCATAAAAAAGCGTAGACTCAGAGGTGACTTGATACAGGGCTTTATGATTCTAAAGGGAATTGATAACATCAAAAGTGACAAAATTTTCACATTGAATGAGAATCCGACAAGAAATAATGGTCTCAAACTGCCCGGAAATAGATTCAATTTGGAAGTGGATACAAACAACTTCGACAACCGTTCATGAATGGAATAAACTTCCTGCAGAGGCAGTGCAATGCAGTTCAGCTTGAGGCTTTAGGAATCGTTTAGATAAGCACCTAAGCAAGATGCTGTAATGACTGTCATTTCTTTTATTATATTTGTTTATTTATTTTTTTTTTTTTTATCATTTGTCTGCTTAGTATTGTTTACTTGATTCTCATTTAATATTAGTTATATGTGAATTTATCATTATTTACTATTTACCTGTTTGTTTATCATTTAACTATACATATGCATTTAATTTATTTATTATTAGTTACTTTATTATAGTTTCTATTTGTTCATTTATTTATCTATTTATCATTATCATATTTTTTTTGCATCCGACCTTGATATGGACCAAAAGGTCTCCTGTCGGCATGCTCCATCTTTGTAATCCTTTGCCTTTGTAATATATATATATATACATATATATGTATATATATAATATCTACATGTATATATATATGTACATATATATATATATATAAGATTATTTCAGACAAATGAGAGAGAATGCGGGTGGGGAAGGGCAAACGAAGATGTGTTAGGAATAGAGTTTATTGCCCTAACGTTGCGACCAACTTGGTCTTCTTCAGAGGACTACAGCATTACAGACGGATCACAATTCTTATATTCGTAGTGAGAGGGAACCCGCCAAGGCGGGTTCCCTCTCACTACGAATATAAGAAGACCAAGTTGGTCGCAACGTTAGGGCAATAAACTCTATTCCTAACACATCTTCGTTTGCCCTTCCCCACCCGCATTCTCTCTCATATATATATATATATACATATATATATATATATATACATATATATATATATACATATATATACATATATATATACACACACATATATATATATACACACACACATATATATATATATACATATATATATATATATATATATATATATATATGTATATATATGTATATATATATATATATATCTATGTATATATATACATATATGTCTATATATACATATGTATACATTACATTATATATATATACATATACATATATTTGTACATATATATATATTATATATAAATACATATATATACATATATATATAAATATATATGTATATATATATATATATATATATATATATATGTATGCAAGTAACCAATAGGAAGATGAAAACATGGTGACCGAACATTCTCGTCTATTTTAAACATCTTCAAAGGTACAATGTAAACAAGAGAAATGAAGACATTTTATACAGTACATACATACATACATATACGAAGGCTTTTTCCCCTTACAAGGGAAGTAGCCAAAAAGGAAAAGGCATAAAATAATTCCCACCCATTCCATCCCTGAATACACTCCACACCCCTCCACCCTTCCTCATATCTTAGCACCTCCTGGATGACGGGTCATCCACCTTGCCCACTGCCCTGGGTCAGAAGCAATGTCGCCAGACAGCATATCCACAGTAAGTTCGCTTCATTAAATCGACGACCCCCCCTCTCCGTCCCCCCATGCATAAAAGGAGAAGACGGGGAGAAATCCCTTCGGGCTGCGTCAAATTTTGGTCACACATACTACCTCACCCCCCCATCCCCCCGCCCATTCCACCTCATGCAATCACAACATCATCCATATACAATCATTCTCCATTCACCCCTGTCATCTGTCCTCTCCCGTCCTTCCTCAACAGACATTCCCCTCTTCCCCAAAGCCCCATTCACCCCATCCATCCACCTCATCCTAGGACGTCCCCTCATGTTCACTCCCTCCACATCTGCTTTCCATACCTCTTTTACTAGTCTTTCTTCACTCATTCTTTCCATGTGTCCAAACCATCCTAGTACTCTTTCAGCAACCCTATCTCCCAACTCCCTTTCCGCCCCTGTTCGTCTCCTCACCTCCTCATTTCTCACTCTATCTAGCTTAGTAACCCCCATCATACTTCTCAGACACCTCATCTCAAACACATTCAAACTTCTTCTCTCTTCCTCTCTTATGTTCCATGTTTGTGCCCCATACAGTGCTGTTGGCACAATCACTCCTTCATACAGTCTCCTCTTAGCATCCATTCCCAAATGTCTATTCCTCATTACACTCTTTAATCCACCAAGGCATTTACTCGCTTCTTTCAATCTACATTCTACCTTCACCTTCACTCCACCTTTTCCTGCCACATTTGCACCCAAGTATCTAAAACTATCCACTTCCTCCAGTCGCTCTCCCTTAATGCTCACTTCCAGTCTACTGCCACTTTCACCTCTTGTACATCTCATCACCTTACTTTTACCCACATTTATCTTTAGCTTTCTTCTATCACATACTCTCCCAAACTCTGTCACCAACTTCCTCAGTCCCTCCTCCGATCCTGCCACAAGCGCAGTGTCGTCCGCAAACAACAGCTGGCTCACCTCCCACTTTTCTCCATTTTCTTTAACCATCTCCAATCCCTGACCCACTACCCTTGCATTTACATCTCGCACTACCCCATCCATGTATATACAGTACATACAAACATAAAAGACACTAGGGAAGATTCACTGGTACTAGTTCAACACAGGTTGTCAGGTTACATGTCTACCATCGACAAATTTTTCAATAAGAAAATATCCAATTTCTACAGTCCCAAACTCATATTCATGTTATTCTCAAAGGTATTCTTAATATAGCATGATTCAATTATAATCCTCTCCATAATGTTTTTATTTAAGACAATTTTTTTCAGCTTTATTCCATTCAATGTATATATATGTATAGGTACATATACATACATATACCAAAGGATTTTTCCCCCTTGTACGGGAGGTAGCCAAAAAGAAAAAGGGCATAAAAACCACTCCCACCACTTTCATCCCCTACTCACTCCACTCCCCTCCACCCTCTTCCCTCCCTCTCATCTTGGCACCTGGATGACTGGTCATCCCTGCATCCTGCACACTGTACATCCACAGCAAGGCCGCTTCATTAATTCGGCAACCCCTCTCTCCGTCCCATCACGCAGAAAAGGAGAAGACGGGGAGAAATCACTTCGGACTGGGTCGATTTATTTCTCTTACATACACCCTCACCTCCCATCCCCTCATGCATCACATCATCATCCATACACAACCCTTCTCCATTCACCCCGTCTTCTATCCTCTCCCGTCCTTCCTCAACGGACATTCCTCTCTTTCGTAATGCCCCTTTTACTCCATCCATCCATCTCATCCTAGAACGCCCCCTCATATTCATTCATTCCACCTCTGCTTTCCACACCTCTTTTACTAATCTTTCTTCACTCATCCTTTCCATGTGGCCAAACCACCCTAATATTCTTTCATCAACCCTATCTCCCAACTCCCTTTCCACACCTGTTCTCCTCCTCACCTCCTAATTTCTCACTCTATCTAGCCTAATAGCCCTTATCATACTACTCAGACATTTCATCTCAAACACATTTAAACTCCTTCTCTCTTCCTCTCTTATGTTCCATGTTTCTACCCCGTACAGTGCTGTCGGTACAATCACTCCTTCATATAACCTCTTAGCATCCATTCCTAGATGTCTATTTCTCATTATACTTTATAATACACCAAGGCATTTACTCGCTTCTCTCAATCTACATTCTACTTCCACCCCCACTCCTCCCTTTCCCGCCACATTCGCACCAAAGTATCTAAAACTATCCACTTCCTCCAGTCTCTCTCCCTTAATACTCACTTCCAGCCTGCTGTCACTCTCTCCCCTTGTA
Organism: Oratosquilla oratoria; assembly: GCF_046742065.1. NCBI lineage: Eukaryota > Metazoa > Arthropoda > Malacostraca > Stomatopoda > Squillidae > Oratosquilla > Oratosquilla oratoria. The sequence continues at coordinate 2,103,185 of NC_134797.1, read as the reverse complement.
CATCCCATCACCTTACTTTTGCCCACATTTATCTTCAGCTTCCTTCTAACACACACCTTCTCAAACTCTGTCACTAACTTCCTCATTCCCTCCTCTGATCCTGCTACAAGCGCAGTGTCGTCAGCAAACAACAACTGGCTTATTTCCCACTTTTCTTTATTTTCTTTAACCATCTCCAACACACTGACACACTACCTTTGCATTTACCTCTCGCACCACCCCATCCATGTATAGATTGAACAACCAGGGCGACATAACACATCCCTGACGAAGTCCCACCTTTACCTCAAACCACTCACTCTCTCAATTTCTAATCCTAACACAAGCTCTACTACCCTCCCAAAAACTCTTGACTGCCCTTAACAACTTTCCTCCTATCTAATATATCCGCAATACCTCCCGCAGTGCTTTCCTGTCTACCCTGTCGTACGCCTTTTCCGAATTCATAAAATACTGGCAGTTTCCTAACAACCCATCTAGAACTGTATTCATTAATCTCATGTAAGTTAATGGACTATTACATAATCCAAATGGCATTTGTTTGAACTCATAGTGTCCCGTTAGAGTATAAAATACTGTGAATTCTCATGAGTCTTCATAAAACCTTATTTGCCAAAAAGCAGACTTGATATCTATAGTGATAAAGTACCTATTCTCGGCTCCCAAACTTCTAAATATTTCCCCTATCATCGGTAATGGTAATCAGTCGCGTATGGTGTGCTTATTCAATTCTCTATAATCAATTTCATCCAAACCAGGACAACAAGTAGTTTCTAGTTCATTCTTGTATTTCTTTCCCAATTGTGTTTCTTCATGAATTGAACAGATTGATGAAATTGGTTATTTCATCTCCTCAATACTCTCATTTAAAATCTTAATGGGTTTTGTACAGACTTGAAAACATCCTATTTGTGTACTTTTTCTTAAGACTATGTCTTTATTCAAAGTACTAATCACTAATATTTCTACCATGTTCTTATCCCTGAGTCCAATTTGAGACCTTTTAACATAATTGATTCTGGGATGGTTAAAATTTCAGAGTCTACAGTGATTCCTTTCAACTGCACTCAACCCTGTTAATTGCTCTGGAGTGTAATAACGTCGACTTTATTACGCTACCTTCCACAATTAGCAATTCTTCATTTAGAGTTGATGAATTAATAATTTCTGGAATTTCTTGAACATCTTAGTTGGGTTCACTATATGAGCCTTTATTTTCTGTTTATCTGGACCGCTCTGCCCCGCTATCTAAAATATAATTGTTATCTTTCCTGTCTATTTCTAGAGATTCTTTGGTGACTACTACTGGCTTTAAGTCTGGTCGATTTGAAAATGGGATTAACTGTGATTTCACTAAAATCCCTAACTCAGCAGCCCATATGACCATGCTTTCTTTTCTCATATAGACACGGTAAAAGAAACATGGACTGGAGGTGAAGCTTTATTCCTGACGTTTCGTCTAACGACTTTCTCAAAGGAATGAGCATACTAGAAACATACAGAGATTATAAACCCGCCTTATGGCTCAAGGGGGTGTGCGAACGTATAGCGCTGCGTCCTGATTGGCCCGCTGAGACAGCCAATCACGAAGCGCTATATTAGCTGAAGATTTGGCCCAGGTGAAGCTCCCAGCCTTATTGTTGATATTCGGACGAGTGGTGATGTACGCAGCTTCTATAGATTTTCTGACCTTCTTATCCATACCTTCGTGTAGAATCTCGGCTCGGTTCCATTGTGGGAGGTGCCCAGAATCGTCAACATGCACCACCACTCTGTATGTTTCTAGTATGCTCATTCCTTTGAGAAAGTCGTTAGACGAAACGTCAGGATTAAAGCTTCACCTCCAGTCCATGTTTCCTTTACCGTGTCTATACAACTTGTTCACATGGATTTTCATCTTTTCTCATAGTTGCAAATACTATCAGTAAATCTCCTGGGAAAACAGATTCTTATACAACTATTATTGGAATGTGCAAATGCTCATTTTTGTATAAGATTACCTCTAATTCAACCTTACCTAATGTTTTCAACTGACTTTCAGTTACTCATTGCAATGTGTAATAGACTGGTTCCAAGATTTTCACTCTTGGTTTCAATTGGTTTAAAATTCTATTGGTTATAGCATTAACTACATATCCTGTATCAATAGATATTTGAATAGGTTTATTGAACATTCTACCAGCAATGAGAAGTCCTATAGAAGTCCTTTCAATTGTTATAGATAGTTTACAAATATCTTTGATGTTGATGTTTCCTTTCACCCCTCTATCACTCTTATCCCTAACACAATACAGTCTATGTGTATTTCTATGAGTAGCTCTATAGTGTTGTTTTATTTTGTGTTTGGGGGTTTTCCTCTTGTTTCTGGGTAAATATAAAAAAAATTGGTTTCCTACACTCCTATGTTCTATGTCAAATATTTCTGATAATACAAGCACAAAGGTGGGTTTCTACAATAATATTCATCATGACCCTCATACTTTAAATTTCTACAAATAGTTTAATAATAACACTCTTGTGCTTTATGCCCCAGGTATTATAATTGTAACATTCAATTCTAGTATTCCTTGAAGTGCTTCTAACTCTATGTTTAGATCCTCTATTTATATAATCGATTCTAGAATACCTAGCTTCTTTCTGTTGTTGCATTTCCACTGTCATCACATATGGACTAATTGCTTTAGATTCACTATAACCTTGAAGAAGATAATCTGCCTCCCCTAAATTCAAAAATGCAAAGGCCATTAATTTGTTACCTGAGTGTTTACCTTTAGTGTTTTTAAAGTCGAATTGAATTGACTACCTCCTCGTAGGCTTCCTCCTCATACATTAACCACGTCTTCCTTGCCCCTCTCGTAGTTCTTCGTTCACTCGTAGTAGTAGCTCGTCCTCTTATTCCTCGTAGTAGTGGCTCGTTGTAGACCTCTCTCGTTCACTCGTAGTAGTAGCTCGTTGTAGACTTCTCTTGTTCACTCGTCTTCTCGTTCCTTGGAGTCAGCATGCGCGTGGCTGCGTGGTTGTGTACACTGCGTGGCTGCGGTTATATCCGTACACTCGTAGCCGTATCTTGCACTAAGTCCTGTAGTTTTATGCACTCTTCTCGTCTCTTGGGAAGCGTTTTCTATTTACTCATTACGTCCCTAGCTCCTCACCACTGTCACCTCCGTCTTCTCCGTTATCACAGTAGTAACTACGGTTTACTCTTCCCTTCTATAGTATTGTATCTCGTTTCTCACTTCTACTTTTTCTTCACTGCCTTTATGTAGATTAGTCACTCAAGTTCCATGACTTATTTTCATCTGTAGGAAGTATGTAATGCTATTTTTCGAAAGTGAATTAACTTACTCTTACTTACTCTTACTCCGCTGGTCTTTGGGTCACTTGGTGATCCATAACTGCTTTTGAAGCGTCTCGCTATGTCTTTCTGTCCTGTGCCACCCCCTTCCATTCTCTTGGTTCTATTCTGCATATCTGCACATCTTCTTTAAGGCATCTCCTCCAGTCTTTTCTAGGTCGTCCAAGTGGTCGTCTCCCACGCACTCCACTATTGAGCACTTTCTTTAGCCATCTATCTTCTTGCATCCTTGTGACATGCCCTACCCATTTCAATAATTCTAATCTTATTACATTTTTAATGTGGGGTTGTTTTGTTTGTTCTCGAATTTCCCAGTTATGTCTTATTTTCCATTCTTGCCTTCGGTTGTCATACACGGATCCTAAAATTCTACGTAAAATTTTATTTTCAAGAACTCTAAACTTCTCCATAGCTTCCGTAAGGGCCCATGTTTCGCAGCTGTACAATATGACTGGTCTCACTATTGAGTTATACAGTCTCAGTTTTGTTGTTCTTGATATTGACCGTTTTTAAAACAATTCTATTAGGCTGTAGTAACATCGATTTTCTGCTCCGATTCTGGCTTCCACCTCCTGTTTCATTCTTCCGTCACTGGTCACCTTTACTACTAAGTATTTAAAATCTTTAACACTCTTTATGTCCATCCCCGCAATCAGTACCCTTTCCGGCAAATTAGACTCTCTTGCTACCTTCATTATCTTTGTCTTTCTCTCAATGATCTTGAGTCCAACGCTTTCTGCAGCTTTTTTAGAGAGCACTGCCAGGTTTTTCATTTCTGTTTGATTCTCTATCATGATGTCAACGTCGTCAGCATACGCTAATAGTTTTAAAGTTATATCTTCCAATTTTATTCCTTCGTCTCTCCCATTTATACTACCTCTGATTTTTTTTTCCAGAGCCACACATCATTTTGTCTATGATACAGGAAAACTCTGTTCATAAAGAAATTATGACACTTTTATACTACGACTGTCCCTCCGTTATGCTGTCCCCCAACCCCTTGTTACTGTCCTGTACCATTTCTCTGAGTATTTTTTTTCTGTGGTGGGGGAATTCCCTGTAGTGGGGGGAATGAATACTGCCACCAAGTATTCCCACTTGGATCGTAGGAGGCGAGAAGAAAGAGACGGCGATTGGGACTAGGCATCCTTCTCCTTGTAGTCCCGCAGGGGACATTCCTAAACAAAAATGAGAAGGCATAAGAGGGTCTGGGAGTTTTCGGACCAGCACCCTAAGGTTTGGGTCTTTTAATGTGCGTGGATGTGGTACAGATGAGAGTAAAAGGGAAGAGATAGGTAGTATGTTTGTGAGAAGAAAGATGGATGTGTTGGCTTAGAGTGAAACTAAGTTGAAAGGGAAGGGTGAGTGTAAGTTTGGGAGTGTAAGTGGGAGGTTATCAGGAGTGAAGAGAGGGCGAGGGAGGGAAGGGGTGGCTATTCTAGTAAGTAAAGAGATGGGTAAACGGGTGGTGGAGTGGAAGGAGGTTTCCTCATGGATGATGTGGATGGAGGTGAAACTGGGAAAGGAGATGTGGGTCTTTGTAAGTGCATATGGGCCTGGCAGTGAGAAGAGTGTAGAAGAAAGGGAGGCCTTTTGGATAGATTTAAATGAGTGCATAGAGGATTTAGGAAGAAATGTCAATGTAATAGTACTGGGAGACCTTAATGCTAGGGTAGGAAATGGTCCAATTGATGGAGTGGTTGGGAAATGTGGAGCTCCAGGAAAGAATCGTAGTGGAGAGTTGATGGTGGAAATGTGTCTAGAAAGAGAGTTGATGATAGCAAATACAGTGTTTCGGAAGAAAGTCAAACATAAGTACACATGGGAGAGGGTGGCGGAGGGAAGGGTGGTTGATAGAGCGCTAATGGATTATGTAGTGGTAAATAGGATTATGATAGGAAGAGTTAAGGATATACATGTGCTAAGGGGAGAGGGTGGGGGAATATCAGATCATTTTTTGGTGGAAGGTAAGTTGAGAGTGGAGGATAGATGGAGAAAGAGGAAAGGGACAAAAGGTAGGGAGGTTCTTAGAGTGAACTCTTTGAATGAAAAGGGAAAGGAGAAGGAGTATGAAAAGAAGCTGAAGGAGGAGTGGGAGGGAGTAAAGGATAGAGTGGAGCTGGGTGTGGAGGAGGAGTGGGGATGGTTCAAGGAGGGAGTCATAAAGTGTGCAAGGATGGTGTGTGGAACAAGAAGGACAGGTGGAAATAGAAGAAAGGGTAGTGAATGGTGGGATGAGGAAACAAAGAAGGTGGTAGAAGAGAAGAAGCGAGCTTTCACAGATTGGTTACAAAATAGGACGAGGGAGTCATATGAGAGGTACAAAGAAAAGAAAAGAGAAGTAAAGCAAAAGGTAAGGGATGCAAAGTGGAGAGCAGATGTGAAATGGGGTAAGAGTATGACAGAAAATTTTGAAAGTAATAAAAAGGCGTTTTGGAAAGAAATTAAGAGACGAAGAGGAGGCGAATCAAGTAGAGAAGAAAAGGTAAAAGGTGCAGATGGAGAGATTTTAATGGAAGAGAAGGCAGTGAGGGGAAGATTGGCAGAATATTTTGGGGAGTTGCTAAATGTGAAGGAGGATAGGGAGGGAAAGATAGCTGCAGCGGGAAATGCGAAGAAAATGAGAGTGATGAGTGAGGAGAATGGAGAAGAAATAAGGAAGGATGAGGGGAAGGCGGTTGTTAAGATGATGAAAGCAGGTAAGGCACCTGGTCTAGATGGATGCCATGCAGAATGTCTGAAAAAGGGAGGTACAGTGATGGTGGACTGGTTGGTGAGGTTATTTAATGTTTGCTGGAGAGAGGGTAGAGTGCCGGAGGACTGGAGGAGTGCCTGTATAGTTCCTTTTTACAAGGGAAAAGGGGACAAGTGTGAATGTAGTAGTTTCAGAGGGATTAGCTTGTTAAGTGTGGTTGAGAAGGCTTATGAAAGGATCTTGATTGAGAGGATTAGGAGAGGAACAGAAGGAGTAATTGGTGAGGAACAGTGTGGATTTAAGACAGGTAGAGGTTGTGTAGATCGGATCTTTATGGTAAGACAGATATGTGAGAAAGCTGTAGGAAAGGGGAAGGATGTTTTTTTGGGCTTTTATGGATCTGGAAAAGGCTTATGATAGGGTAGACTGAAAAGCACTCTGGGAGGTTATGCTATACGGGATAGGAGGAAAGTGTCTGGGAGCTGTCAAGAGTTTTTATGAGAGTAGTAGAGCTTGTGTCAGGATTGGAAATGGAGAGAGTGAGTGGTTCGAGGTAAAGATGGGACTTCGTCAAGGATGCGTTATGTCGCCCTGGCTGTTCAACTTATACATGGATGGGGTAGTGCGAGAGGTGAATGCAAGGGTAGTGGGTCAGGGATTAGAGATGGTTAAAGAAAATGGAGAAAAGTGGGAGGTGAGTCAGCTGTTGTTTGCGGATGACACTGCGCTTGTGGCAGGATCGGAGGAGGGATTGAGGAAGTTGGTGGCAGAGTTTGGGAGAGTATGTGTTAGAAGAAAGCTAAAGATAAATGTGGGTAAAAGTAAGGTGATGAGATGTACAAGAGGTGAAAGTGGCAGTAGATTGGAAGTGAGCATTAAGGGAGAGCGACTGGAGGAAGTGGATAGTTTTAGATACTTGGGTGCAAATGTGGCAGGAAAAGGTGGAGTGAAGGTGGAGGTAGAATGTAGATTGAGAGAAGCGAGTAAATGCCTTGGTGGATTAAAGAGTGTAATGAGGAATAGACATTTGGGAATGGATGCTAAGAGGAGACTGTATGAAGGAGTGATTGTGCCAACAGCACTGTATGGGGCACAAACATGGAACATAAGAGAAGAAGAGAGAAGGAGTTTGAATGTCTTTGAGATGAGATGTCTGAGAAGTATGAGGGGGGTTACTAGGCTAGATAGAGTGAGAAATGAGGAGGTGAGGAGGAGAACAGGGGTGGAAAAGGAGCTGGGAGATAGGGTTGATGAAAGAATATTAGGATGGTTTGGACACATGGAAAAAATGAGTGAAGTAAGACTAGTAAAAGAGGTATGGAAGGCAGATGTGGAGGGAATGAACATGAGGGGACGACCTAGGATGAGGTGGATGGATGGGGTGAATGGGGCTTTGGGGAAGAGGGGAATGTCTGTTGAGGAAGGACGGGAGAGGACAGATGACAGGGGTGAATGAAGAATGATTGTATATGGATGATGTTGTGATTGCATGAGGTGGAATGGGCGGGGGGATGGGGGGTGAGGTAGTATGTGTGAGCAAAATTTGACGCAGCCCGAAGGGATTTCTCCCCGTCTTCTCATTTTATGCAATGGGGGGGACGGAGAGGAGGGGTCGCCGATTTAATGAAGCGGCCTTGCTGTGGATGTGCTGTGTCTTGCAACACTGCTTCTGAACCAGGGCAGTGGACAGGGTACAGAGATGACCCGTCATCCAGGAGGTGCTCAGATAAGAGGGAGGGTGGAGGGGTGTGGAGTGTATTCAGGGATGGAATGGGTGGAAATGATCTTATGCCTTTCCCTTTTTGGCTACCTCCCTTGTAAGGGGGAAAAAGCATTGGTATATGTATGTATGTATATTAAATAACAGTGGTGAGAGTATGCATCCTTGTTTTAAGTCATCTCCTATCTGAAAAGGTGATGTAGTTTTAATCCCACATCTCACTACGCTATTTGTGTTTTCATAGCATGCTCTTGTTAATCTGATTTACTTGGGTGCCATTCTTAATTCTTCCATTATTTTCCCTAGAGATGTTCTGCTCACTCTATCATAAGCCTGTTTGAATTCGATGAACAGGTGTAGTTCCTCCCTATCATATTCCCAATACTTTTCTATCAGTTGTCTTATAACAAACATTTTATCTGTTGTTGACCTCCCCCTTCTAAAGCCGCATTAGTACTATCCTACTATATGCTCCATGTATTCTTCCATTCTGTTATACATTATCTTGGTGAAAACTTTATATGCAGTTGATAGTAGGCTTATTCCTCTATAGTTTGTGCACTCTAACTTATCATATTTTTTGTATATTTGGATGATTATTCACTCTCTCCAGCAATCTGGCATGCTTTCTTTTGCCCAAATTATTTTTATCAGTCGGTGTAGTGTTTTCGTAAAAACAATCTCCCCCTTCTTTCCATATTTCTGATGGTATTCCATCTTTGCCGGGGCTTTTATTTTTTCTTCACTAAGGCGGAGCATCCAGGCAGGAGACCTTTTGGTCCATATCTAGGTCGGATGCGAAAAAATCATAATAATAATAAAATAATAAGTAAAAACTATAATAATGTAAATAACAAGTAAAATACATAAATAAATGCATAGGTAGAGATAAATAATAAACAAACAGGTAAATAGTAAATAATAATAAATTGACATATAACTAATAATAAATGAGAATCAAACAGACAAATGATAACAAAACACAAACAAATAATATAAAATAAATTATAATCATTAAAGCATCTTGCTTAGGTGGTTATCTAAATAATTCTCAAAGCTTCGAACTGAACTACATTGCACTACCTGTGCAGGAAGTTTATTCCATTCATTAACTACACGGTTGGCGAAGTTGTTTCTACCCACTTCCAAATTGCATCTATTTCCGGACATTTTGAGACCATTGTTTCTTGTCTGATTCTCATTCAATGTGAAAATTTGGTCACGTTTGATGTTGTCAATTCCCTTTAGAATTTTGAAGAACTGTATCAAGTCACCTCTGAGTCTACGCTTTTTTAGGGAAGACAGATTCATATGTGTTAGTCGACTTTCGTATGATTTATTTTTTATATTTGGAATTAGTTTTGTGGCTCGCCCTTGTACTTTTTCCAGTCTGTCAATGTCTTTAATGAGATTCGGTGACCATACGGAATCAGCATATTCCAAATGTGGACGAACTAACGATTCATATAGCTTGTTAATGAGTGATAGACTTTTGAAGACAAAAGATCGCGCAATCAGTCCTAGAATCTTATTTGTTTTCTCAGAGGCTGAAATGCACTGCTTGGATGATTTGAGATCGTTACTGATAATAACGCCGAGATCTTTTTCATTGTTCACTTTTGTTAACGAATTTCCAAATAACTTGTAATCGTACTTACTGTTATTTTTACCTATGTGCATTACCTTGCATTTACTTGTGTTAAATTTCATTAGCCCACTTTTCAGACCATTGCTCTAATTCATCTAAATCTTCTTGAATATTTAATTGGTTTAAGTGATCATTTGCCATTCCGCACAGTTTTGTATCATCAGCAAATTTGGAAACAGTAGAATTTAGCCCATGGTCTATATCATTTATATGTACTATGAATAGAAGTGGCCCACGAACGGAACCCTGAGGAACTCCACTTGTAACATTTTTCCATCTAGAAGTTTTTCCATTTAAAACAACTCTCTGTTTTCGATCATTCAACCAATTACTAGTCCAACTTAATAGGCTACCACTTATTCCGTGTGAATCTAATTTAGTAAGTAGTCTTTCGTGTGGGACGGTATCAAAAGCTTTTGCAAAGTCTAGATATATTAAATCTATATTGTTTCTT
>NC_134797.1:2073313-2085813 GCF_046742065.1 Oratosquilla oratoria | reverse complement strand
CCCCAAGGAACATCGAAGAAAAAAACAGATCGTTTTAAGCCATCAGGGTGTGAGGAATGATAGTGTATATATGAACAAACATTGGTAGGTTTACGATATAGACTAAACTTCAACTAACTTTCACGGGGGTAGATATTACAATCAAGGAAAGGCAAAACCCCTTCATTCTCTATATCCCCCGTGAACTTAATAGAACTAACCAAATTGTTAAGTTTAAATAAAAAATCACTTACATTAACTTGAATGGGCCACAAACATAGGATGTCATCAATGTATTGCAGCCATATGATGTTGGAGAGAATGATCTTACCTAATATTAGTTTCAAAAAATTCCATATACAAATTACTCAAAATGGTGTGTGTGTGTGTGTGTGTGTGTGTGTGTGTGTGTGTGTGTGTGTGTGTGTGTGTGTGTGTGTGTGTGTGTGTGTGTGTGTGTGTGTGTGTGTGTGTGTGTGTGTGTGTGTGTGTGTGTGTGTGTGTGTGTGTGTGTGTGTGTGTGTGTGTGTGTGTGTGTGTGTGTGTGTGTGTGTTGTGTGTGTGTATATTAAACAGCAACATGTGTTGTTGGAGTTTGGAGTTTGACAACGCTCAAAGCTACTACCCCTTTATCCATGACAGTGTATCTCCCTACTCTCATAGTCGTGAGTTCAATTTCGTGAAATCCAAGAACCCTTACAATAATACTCCGATTTAGATTGTTTTTTTTAATAACGGAGTCAGTATATAAATCAGAAAATATTGTATATTCGAAAGATATATACGACACTCAGGGTCTACACGATAACATTAAAAACTCTCCACTACGATTTTTGATTGATATTGTAGACTATTGTCTACTCCACGAGTGCGTTAGGTGAGGAACATCTGTCAGTTAGTCGATTTCTCCTGTTTTTTTTTCTTTTTTTACTTGTTGAAAAAATATATAAAGAACGCGAATAAATTAGTTGCTCTTTCTCTCTCTCTTTCTCTCCCTTTCTTCCTCCCTATATATACAGTATATATATATATATATATATATATATATATATATATATATATATATATATATATATATATATATATATTCTCGTCCGCCCCTCCTATACGCCTTTCGCTTTCAATTTTCACCCAACTTTTACCACTGTCTTTAGTCACTCTTATCACTGTATTAGTTCATATATCTTAGTCAGTATAGTACAGTACTGAGTCTATGGGTATTGAAACCGTTGAGATTTGTCTTAATATTCTTCACGAATTTTACTACACTTGATTCTCTTAGGTACACCAAGGGACTCCCGTCGAGCACACGCATTTTACATCCTAAGTAAGTTTTGCAATGTCATATGATTTCTTTAGTCCAATGATCTTTAACTTTATATTTGAGATTCTCCCCAAAGAGCGTGATCTTACCAATTGAATTTTCTCCTCCACCATTTCTCCAATCAGATTCATTGTTACAAAGTATATTTGTAATATTGTTTACCTAAGCAATCTCAAATCCCTGCATAACCCACTCAGTTTACAAGTAGTCAGCAAAACATACATGTCAAACAGACCCCTGGCCATTTTTATAACACAAAGTGGAGAGCACACTTATACGCTTACGAACTGTTGTTTACCAAACACCCAACTCCTAAAAAGGCAACCCACACCTTCTACCCCTCTTTCTACCTATTCTCTACCAGCCTCTTACAGGGATCGAGAGCTACCACTTGGTCGTCCCCACCAACCCTTTTGGCCGCTTCATTAAATCGGCGACCCCCCTCTCCGTCCCCCCATTGCATAAAATGAGAGAATGGGGAGAACCTTCGGGCTGCGTCAAATTTTGCTCACACATACTACCTCACCCCCATCCCCCCGCCCATTCCACCTCATACATCACAACATCATCCATATACAACCATTGTCCATTCACCCCTGTCATCTGTCCTCTCCCGTGTTTCCTCAACAGACATTCCCCTCTTCCCCAAAGCCCCCTTCACCCCATCCATCCACCTTATCCTAGGACGTCCCCTCATGTTCACTCCCTCCACATCTGCCTTCCATACCTCTTTTACTAGTCTTTCTTCACTCATTCTTTCCATGTGTCCAAACCATCCTAATATTCTTTCATCAACCCTATCTCCCAACTCCCTTTCCACACCTGTTCTCCTCCTCACCTCCTCATTTCTCACTCTATCTAGCCTAGTAACCCCCATCATACTTCTCAGACACCTCATCTCAAACACATTCAAACTCCTTCTCTCTTCTTCTCTTATGTTCCATGTTTGTGCCCCATACAGTGCTGTTGGCACAATCACTCCTTCATACAGTCTCCTCTTAGCATCCATTCCCAAATGTCTATTCCTCATTACACTCTTTAATCCACCAAGGCATTTACTCGCTTCTCTCAATCTACATTCTACCTCCACCTTCACTCCACCTTTTCCTGCCACATTTGCACCCAAGTATCTAAAACTATCCACTTCCTCCAGTCGCTCTCCCTTAATGCTTACTTCCAATCTACTGCCACTTTCACCTCTTGTACATCTCATCACCTTACTTCTACCCACATTTATCTTTAGCTTTCTTCTATCACATACTCTCCCAAACTCTGCCACCAACTTCCTCAATCCCTCCTCCGATCCTGCCACAAGCGCAGTGTCGTCCGCAAACAACAGCTGGCTCACCTCCCACTTTTCTCCATTTTCTTTAAACATCTCCAATCCCTGACCCACTACCCTTGCATTTACCTCTCGCACCACCCCATCCATGTATAAGTTGAACAGCCAGGGAGACATAACGCATCCCTGACGAAGTCCCACCTTTACCTCGAACCACTCACTCTCTCCATTTCTAATCCTGACACAAGCTCTACTACTCTCATAAAAACTCTTGACAGCTCCCAGAAGCTTTCCTCCTATCCCGTATATCTGCATAACCTCGCAAAGTGCCTTTCTGTCTACCCTATCATAAGCATTTTCCAGATCCATAAAAGCCCAAAAAAAATCCTTCCCCTTTCCTATAGCTTTCTCACATATCTGTCTTACCATAAAGATCTGATCTACGCAACCTCTACCTGTCCTAAATCCACACTGTTCCTCACCACTTACTCCATCTGTTCCTCTCCTAATCCTCTCAATCAAGATCCTCCCATAAGTCTTCCCAACTACACTTAACAAGCTAATCCCTCTGAAACTCACACTTGTCCCCTTTCCCCTTGTAAAGTGGAGCTATACAGGCACTCTTCCAGTCCTCCGGCACTCTACCCTCTCTCCAGCAAACATTAAATAACCTCACCAGCCAGTCCACCATCACTGTACCTCCCTTTTTCAGACATTCTGCATGGCATCCATCTAGACCAGGTGCCTTACCTGATTTCATCATCTTAACAATTGCACTCACCTCATCCTTCCTTATTTCTTCTCCATTCTCCTCACTCATCACTCTCATTTTCTTCGCATTTCCCACTGCAGCTCTCTTTCCCTCCCTATCCTCCTTCACATTTAGCAACTCCCTAAAATATTCTGCCCATCTTCCCCTTACTGCCTTCTCTTCCATTATCATCTCTCCATCTGCACCTTTTACCTTTTCTTCTCTACTTGATTCGCCTCCTCTTCCTCTCTTAATTTCTTTCCAAAACATCTTTTTATTACTTTCAACACTTTCTGTCGTACTCTTACCCCATTTCACATCTGCTCTCCTCTTTGCCTCCTTTACCTTTTGCTTTACTTCTCTTTTCTTTTCTTTGTACCTCTCATATGACTCCCTCGTCCTATTTTGTAACCAATCTGTGAAAGCTCGCTTCTTCTCTTCTACAACCTTCTTTGTTTCCTCACCCCACCATTCACTACCCTTTCTTCTATTTCCACCTGTCCTTCTTGTTCCACACACCATCCTTGCACACTTTATGACTCTCTCCTTGAACCATCCCCATTCCTCCTCCACACCTAGCTCTACTCTATCCTTTACTCCCTTCCACTCCTCCTTCAGCTTCTTTCGTACTCCTTCTCCTTTTCCTTTTCATTCAAAGAGTTCACTCTAAGAACCTCCCTACCTTTTGTCCCTTTCCTCTCTCTCCATCTATCCTCCACTCTCAACTTACCTTCCACCAAAAAATGATCTGATATTCCCCCACCCTCTCCCCTTAGCACATGCACATCCTTAACTCTTCCTATCATAATCCTATTTACCACTACATAATCCACTAGCGCTCTATCTACCACCCTTCCCTCCACCACCCTCTCCCATGTGTACTTATGCTTGACTTTCTTCCGAAACACTGTATTTGCTATCATCAACTCTCTTTCTAGACACATTTCCACCATCAACTCTCCACTACGATTCTTTCCTGGAGCTCCACATTTCCCAACCACTCCATCGATTGGACAATTTCCCACCCTAGCATTAAGGTCTCCCAGTACTATTACATTGACATTTCTTCCTAAATCCTCTATGCACTCATTTAAATCTATCCAAAAGGCCTCCCTTTCTTCTACACTCTTCTCACTGCCAGGCCCATATACACTTACAAAGACCCACATCTCCTTTCCCAGTTTCACCTTCATCCACAATATCCTTGAGGAAACCTCCTTCCACTCCACTACACGTTTACCTATCTCTTCACTTACTAGAATAGCCACCCCTTCCCTCCCTCGCCCTCTCTTCACTCCTGATAACCTCCCACTTACACTCCCAAACTTACACTCACCCTTCCCTTTCAACTTAGTTTCACTCAAAGCCAACACATCCATCTTTCTTCTCACAAACATACTACCTATCTCTTCCCTTTTACTCTCATCTGTACCACATCCACGCACATTAAAAGACCCAAACCTTAGGGTGCTGGTCCGAAAACTCCCAGACCCTCTTATGCCTTCTCATTTTTGTTTAGGAATGTGCCCTGCGGGGCTACAAGGAGAAGGATGCCTAGACCCAATCCCCGTCCCTTTCTTCTCGCCTCTTACGATCCAAGTGGGAATACTTGGTGGCAGTATTCTTTTCCCCCCTACAGGGAATTCCCCCACCACAGAAAAAGAATACTGAGAGAAATGGTACAGGGCAGCAACAAAGGGTTGGGGGACAGCATAACGGAGGGACAGTCGTAGTATAAAAGTGTCATTATTTCTCTATGACAGAGTTTTCCTCTATCATAGACAAAATGATGTGTGGCTCTGGTCCGTAGGGGCTCCCCATATAGACCCTAAAGTATCAAATGCATGCTACTTTGCCACAATAACAAGCATTGTGTGTGTGTGTGTGTGTGTGTGTGTGTGTGTGTGTGTGTGTGTGTGTGTGTGTGTGTGTGTGTGTGTGTGTGTGTGTGTGTGTGTGTGTGTGTGTGTGTGTGTGTGTGTGTGTGTGTGTGTGTGTGTGTGTGTGTGTGTGTGTTTGTGTGTGTGTGTGTGTGTGTGTGTGTGTGTGTGTGTGTGTGTGTGTGTGTGTGTGTGTGTGTGTGTGTGTGTGTGTGTGTACATATATATAATGAAATAAATAATAATAAATGATATAAATAAATGCATAGATATAGTTAGATAATAAACAAACAGGTAAATAGTAAATGATAATGAATTGACAGATAACTAATAATAGATAAAAATCAAGCAAATAATAAACAAAAAACAAATGATAACAAACAAATAATATAAAATAAATGGCAGTCATTGCAGCACCTTGCTTTGGTGTTTATCTAAATGAATCTTAAAGCTTCGAACTTAACTACATTGCACTACCTCTGCAGAAAGTTTATTACATTCATTAACTACGTGGTTGGCGAAGTTGTTTCTTTTTCTAATCTATCAATGTCTTTAATGAGATTCGGTTACCATACGGAAACAGCATATTCCATATGTGGACGAACTAATGATTTATATAGCTTGTTAATGAGAGATGGACTTTTGAAGTCCAAAGATCGCGTAATCAGTGCTAGAATATTATTTGATTCCCCAGAGGCTGAAATACACTGCTTAGATGATTTGAGATCGTTACTGATAGTTACGCTGAGATCCTTTTCACTATCCACTTTTGTTAACTAATTTCCAAATAACTTGTGATCGTACTTACTGTTATTTTTACCTATGTGCATAACCTTGCATTTACTTATGAGTTTCATTAGCCACTTTTCAGACCATTGCTGTAATTTATCTAAATCTTCTTAAATATATAATTGATTTAAGAGATGATTTGCAAAACTCACTACTACCAAGGTCTGAAGATGTCGTAATTTCCGATAACAAAATCAGGAAAAAGTGTCAAATAGTATTTGATGTCTTCCTCCTCCTGATTACAATATGTTGTTAAGATAGCAACAACTAATGAGGAAAAAATATTATTAAAAAAAATTGTGTTAGACCTCAAAGGAGGATGTTTTCATATTGTTAAAAGGTGGTTATTTGTTTTTCTGTGAGGTATATTACGTCAGTATTAAGGCTGTTATCAATAGTGGAGAGTGTGCCGGCATGTATTTCATAATTACACATTTGTCACAACCGAGATAGTACATTCAACTGACTTCAACTTAGGACATATAGTAGATTTCTAGGTATATTTGAAAAGTATAGGAAATATCCCTATGTTACAATAAGTAACCTGACTTACAAATATGTTTTGTCAGTATTAAGGGTGTTAGCAATAGTGGAGAGTGTGCCGGCATATATTTCATAACTTCACACTTGTCACAACTGAGTACATTCAACTGATTTCAACTTAGGACAGATAGTAGCTGTCTAGGTATGTTTGGAAGGTATAGGAAATATTCCTATGATATTATGAGTAGCCTGACTTACAAAAATTTTTGTCATGAAGTTATAGCAAACAATTGACACATACTAGTGAAGCTTCATAAGAATTTTTAATGCTTCATTGAACACAAAAATATAATCTTGCAATACTTAATGGCGTGGTTTTACATCGGCAAGACTCCAGGACTTCGTGATTGACCAAGGCCTCAGGTCGCACAGGTTTCCAATCCCAGGCATGCACCATACATATCAATATTATAAATCTAGTCTTATCTGTAAAAATTATCA
This sequence comes from Oratosquilla oratoria, assembly GCF_046742065.1. NCBI lineage: Eukaryota > Metazoa > Arthropoda > Malacostraca > Stomatopoda > Squillidae > Oratosquilla > Oratosquilla oratoria. Next base: position 2,078,824 of record NC_134797.1, on the reverse strand, counting down.
GTATTAATGTACAATTCACACATGAGACTATACATAATCCTGATACCCATCAGAATTCAAAGTTTCCCCATTAGAATTAATACACTGGTTTTCATCTCCCTCAAAATAAATTGTTTTACAATCTTTAATGTCACAATTATCATCATTATCAAGTTCTACCCCAGTCCTTTTTAAATCAACTACATGTCTAATTGACACTTTCCTAGTTTCCAAGTGTAAGATCTTGTATTTATTTCCACCTGCACAATCAATCATTCTATATAGACCTGAGTATCTTGGTGAAAGTTTATTACTAATTGTATGTATTTTGGCCATGACCAAATCTATTTATAATTCTATTTTATGTACTATTTTGTGTTGTTCTTCTTCATCTCTTGTGTATTATCCTTCATGTGTTCCCTAATTCTTTGCTGTATGGCTTGAAATGTATGTATCCTATTTGAGATGTAATCATTTATATTATACACTGGCTTTGGTTCTACAATCAAGATTTCAGATGGGAGAATTTTGTCTTCCCCATATTTAATCAAATGTGGCGTTTCTCCTGCAATTGCATTAATTTGGTTATTAATTGCACATTTAATACATTGAATCTAACTATCCCATTTGTTGCTATGTGGGTTTATCAAACCTCTAAGACAACTGAGAATTTTCTTATTTGACCTCTCTGCAACTCTATTGCTCTGAGGATGATTCACCTGGATATTAACTTTGTTTATTTTAAATAACCTACATAATTCTTCCAAGATTTTCTTATTAAATTCAGTACCATTGTCTGAAACTAAGATCTTAAAAGAAGTACAATTACAGATTATCTGATCATAGATTACCAAAGTCAATTGTTTCAGCTCTCTTATTTGGTATGGGTTGTAATATATAAAATCTTGAAAGATAATCAATAGCAACAAGTACATATTCATATTAATTTTCAGACATAGGTAACGCCAATGTATTTAAATGAACCCTTTTCGAAGGTTTCTGCGGAATGGGATATAATAGCATAGGAACAAGTTTATCTCAGCATATTTCAAAAAAATTCTATATATGCATAAATGTCTTTCTTCATACTTGGCCAAAAGTATTTAAGTTGTATTTGTCTGTAACTTTTATCATTTCCTGAGTGAGAACTACAATCACTTTCATGACGTAATTTTAATAGCTCTTGTACAAGAGTTTGTGGAATTACCAACTGATTCGCTGGGCCCCTAGAAATATCTTTCCCACTTACAACTGCTTTTTATACAAAAACAAATTGCTCAAACAAAAGTCCTCTATATTATAATCTTTTGGGGGTTTTGGAGGAATACCTCGTGAATTTATCAAATTCTGGGCTACTTTTTCCCAAGTCTTATGTCTTCTTTGTTTCCCTATCATTTTATAATTTAATATTACTAGTTCATTTGTATTGCAGATGAAACTGATCAACCCTGACGTTGATTGGCTAATATTTCTAGATAATGCGTCTGCTGCAACCTTTTTCCTACCTGGAATATATTCAAACTTAACCTCATATACTGAAGTGTAGTAAACCACCTGGCTAATCTACCCCTAAAATCCTTACGTTTGAATAAGTTCTGAATAGCCGTATGATCAGTCCACACTCTGATTGGATGTCCCAGTATCATATTTCTAAAACTTTCTAATGAATATATCACTGTTTCTCTTTCTGTAATGGAGTAGTTTCTTTGCACTATTACAAAGCCTCAATGTGCAAACTATCGGATTCAATGTTCCATATCTTGCATCAGTATGCCTCCTAACCCTATGTCAGACGCATCAGTACAAAGAACGAACTCCTTATCATAATCAGGAGATATGAGAAATGAAGAACTATACTCGCTGCATCGAAAAATGGCCTTTAGGGCAGAGCACGGGGATTCCCACTGTGTTACCACATATAATCATTTTATAAATTTATTTAATTTTATAACTTTATTTTATAATTTTATAATGTTGCCACACATAATTATATTATAATTTTTTGTCACACACCACCACTGAGGTAAAAATCAAAGCAATGTTTTCTATACAAAGGTTTCGTTTCCTCGAGTCGTAGACATGGCATATGAGCGTAAGAGAGCGACTCTGCCACTCTGTCTATTCTCTGACCACGCCCTCACACTGCATTCAGAAAGCATTGCATCCAAACGCACGTTCTCGCCATGGATAAATACATTATATATATATATATATATATATATAGAGAGAGAGAGAGAGAGAGAGAGAGAGAGAGAGAGAGAGAGAGAGAGAGAGAGAGAGAAGAGAGAGAGAGAGAGCAGCCGAGTGGGCGAGCTGTGCGGGCCGTATTATATGTGGAGATGTGGCACCACCGGAGAATTCCCTAACCCCGCCTTAGCGGTCACTTCTCGGTGTGTCCACTATAGTAAGTTTATCTTTTAACTTGTCAAAGCTTGTTGTTATGTAGATCCCCAAATGAACTTTGAATCTTTCCTCAACAAAGAACTTAATGGATTATCTATGTCTGCCTAACTCTTAATAAACTTCAATCAGTCCCTGTCAATCTGAAGAAACTTCTGACTTTTTCCACTTGTTCGTAACTGGATAATTCTTTACTGCGTCTGCCTTTGAATTCACTATACTAAGTCCATGTCTACCTATCTTATGCCCCAAATATATGACACTGTTCTGCAAAAACTTACATTTTTCATTTTTTATTTTCAATCTTGCTTCAATTAGTCTTGAGAATACCAAATCTAATTTCTTAAAGTGTTCATTCGCTCTTTCCGAAACTATCAAATTATCATTTAGAAATACACTGGAAGTGTTTCCTCTCAATCCCTCTAGAACTGTATTCAATAATCTCATGTAAGTTAATGGGCCATTACATAACCCAAATGGCATTCGTTTAAACGTATAATGCCCCTTTATTGTAAAAAATGCTGTATAATCCTGTGAATCTTCATGGAACTCGATTTGCCAGAACGCAGATTTTATATCTACTGTGCTAAAATACTTATTCTCGGTTCCCAAACTACAAAGGATATCTGCTATTACCGGTAACAGTAATCTATTAGGTATTGTCTGTTTATTCAATTCCCTATAGTCAATAAATGGGCGCATGGTACCATCTGATTTTGGCACCAGAATCAATGAGAAGTTCCATTCACTTTCACTAGGTTCAATCATATCATGCAATAACATTTCAGTGATCAATTTATCTACAACGGCTAGCTTGGAATGCGGTAATCTGTTGGTAGGTATATAGATAGGTTGAGTGCCTGGTTTTAATTTGATCTGATGTTTTCAAACAGTTGTTTTGCCCAAAGCGTCCCCCTGTAAAGCACTTGCTTTATTGTGTTTCACAAGTAAGGCAATTAAGCTTACTTCTAACCCAGGACAACAAGTAGGTTCTAGTTGACTCTAATAAATATCTCCTAATTCTGTTTCTTCCTAAATTGAACAGATTGATCAAATTGGTGATTCCACCTCTTCAGTTCTCATATTTAAAATCTTAATGGGCCTTGTACAGACTTGAAAACACCCTATTTGTTTGCCTATTCTTAAGACTATGTCTTTATTCAAAGTACTTATCACTAATATATCTACCTGGTTCTTGTGTGTCTTATAAATCCCTGAGTCCAAATTGAAACCTTTTATCCTAATTGAATCTGGGATGATTAAAAATTCAGAGTTTACAGTGACTCCTTTCAACTACACCTCTACTCTGTTAATTGCTCTAGAGTGTAATAAAGTCGACTTTATTACGCCACTTTCCACAATTAGAAAAGCTTCATTTGAAGTTGATGAATTCTGGTTTATTTCTGGAATTCCTTGAAAACATGAGTTGGGTTCACTATATGTGATTTTTTTCCACTATTTGTTTTATCTGTTCTTGAATAGACCGCCCTACCCCTCTAGCATCGAATCTAGCATTGTTATATACCCTATCTATTGCAATGGGTTCTCTTACCACAGATACTGATTCTGTTTGATTTAAAAATGGGATTAACTGTGATTTCACTAAGATCAATAACTCAGGATCGACATATGATCATACTCTTTTTTTCTCATAGCTGCAAACCCTATCAATAAGTCTCCTAGGAAAATAATTTCTTCTGCAACTATCACTAGCATGTGCAAGTGCTCATTTGTATATAGAATAATATCTAACTCAGTCTTACCTAAAGCTTTTAACTGACTTCCTGTTACTTGCAATGAGTACTGAATTGGTTTCAATATTTTCACTCCCGGTTTTAATTTGTTTAAATCTTTGCTAGTTACAACATTGACTACAGATTCAGTATCAATCAATATTTTAGTATGTTTATTAAAAGCTCAATTTACAACTGTCTTAAGTGTTGGTGTTTTCTTTCACCCTCATATCACTATTGACTTTAACACAATAATGTCTATTTGTATTTATATGGTTAGCTCTGTAGCGTTGTTTTATTTTATATTTGGAGGTTTTCCTCTTGTTTCTGGGTGAATACGAAAAGTTGGCATTGTTTTACCATCATGTGGTTTATGTCCTACTCTTTGATGATACAAACAGAATCGTGAGTTTCTACAATGATACTCATAATGACCCTCATATTTGCAACTTCTATAAATAGTCTTATATTAACACTCTCATGCTTTAAAGCCTTAATTATTACAATTATGACATTTAATTCTAGCATTCCTTGAAATGCTTCTAACTCTATGTTCAGATCCTCTGTTTCTGTAGTCACTCCTAGAGTTCCTAGTTCCTTTTGCCATGACATATGAACTAATTGTTTTACTTTTTACTAAAACCTTAAAGAAGGCAATTTATCTCTCCTAATTTTATTGTTTCTTTAAGATCTCTGTATATATATATATTTTTTTTTTGCAGTCATCTCATCACAATTATGAACCAATAATGCAAATACTATTAACTTAGTAGCCTGAGAATTTTTTAAATTATCACTAGATCTTTCTGCCCAATCTGAATCCTTCAACATAGAAATAATTTCCTTAGGCCATCTGTCGGATTTTGCTAAATATTCTGTGTTTAATTCACTTGTTTCTACTTTCTTTATCATTCTAACCAAAGACCTGATAGGATCTTGATCACACTTGATGGAGAGTTATTATAGGCCTAGCCCTACCCTTCTCAGGATCTACTTTCCTTTTAGATTTTTTCTTTTCTTTGTATCATATGATATGTTTTTTGTCACTATTTATGTATCAATTAAGTTAATGAACCTATTCACCCCTATGGTGCTTTCTTCCCTGGAAAACTTTGGAATATTATTTTGCGAGGTAATCACCTCATAACAGAGAACTTCTGTGCCCATACCTTTATTTGTTTATGTCGATTTGAATCAACTGCTTCCTTTGTAGTCCTTACACGTACGGTGTTTACCTCAGCAGGACATCAACCTCGTCTTTATGTCCCCCTCGTTCACTAGCTCGTCCTTGAAGTTGTCCCCTTGTCCACTGGATCGTCCTCGCAGTAACCCTCTCGTTCCCTAGCTCGTCCCTCGTAGTAGTCCTCTCGTTCACTAGCTCGTCCCTCGTAGTCAGCGT
>NC_134797.1:2050813-2068313 GCF_046742065.1 Oratosquilla oratoria | reverse complement strand
TCTCGAACCCCTGACCCACTACCCTTGCATCCACCTCTCGCACCACTCTATTCATGAACAGCCAGGGCGACATAACACATCCTTGACGAAGTCCCACCTTTACCTCAAACCACTCACTCTCTCCATTTCTAATCCTAATATAAGCTCTAGTACTCACGTAAAAACTCTTCACTGCTCTTAACAGCTATCTTCCTATCCCATATATCTATAGTACCTCCCACAGTGCCTTCCTGTCTACCCTGTCGTAAGCCTTTTCCAAATCCATAAAAGCCTAAAAAACATCCTTACCTTTTCCTATAGCTTTCTCACACATCTGTCTTACCACAAAAATCGGATCTACACAACCACTACCTGTCCTAAAACCACACTGTTTCTCACCAATTACTCCCTCTGTTCCTCTCCCAATCCTCTCAATCAAGACCCTCGCATAAGCCTTCCCAACTACACTTAACAAGCTGATCCCTCTGAAACTACTACACTCACACTTGTCCCCCTTTCCCTTGTAAAGCGGAACGATACAGGCACTCCTCCAGTCCTCCGGTACTCTACCCTCTCTTAAACAAACATTAACTAACCTCACCAGCCAGTCCACCATAACTGTACCTCCTTTCTTCAGACATTCTACATGGTATCCATCCAACCCAGGTGCCTTACCTGCTCTCATCATCTTAACAGCTGTTTTCACTTCATCTTTCCTTATTTCTCCTACATTTTCCTCACTCATCACTCTCATTTTCTTAGCGCTTCCCACTGCAACTACCTTTCCCTCCCTATCCTCCTTCACATTTAGTAACTCCCTAAAATACTCTGCCCACCTTCCTCTAACTGCCTTCTCATCCGTTATCATCTCTCCATCTGCACCTTTTACCTTTTCCTCTCTACTTGATTCGCCTCCTCTTCCTCTCTTAATTTCTTTCCAAAACATCTATTTATTATTTTCAAAAATTTCTATCATACTCTTACCCCATTTCATATTTGCTCTCCTCTTTGCTTCCTTTATCTTATGTTTAACTTCCTTTCTCTTTACTTTGTACCTCTCTGTACTCCCTTGTCCTAATTTGTAGCCAATCTATGAATACCTGCTTCTTCTCTTCTACACCTTTCTTTGCTTCCTCATCCCACCATTCACTACCCTTCCTTCTATTTCCTCCCGCCCTCCTTGTTCCACACACTATCTTTGCACACCATCTTATGACTCCCTCTTTGAACCATCCCCATTCCTCCTCCACTACTAGTTCTACTCTATCCTTCACTCCCTCCCACTCTTCTTTCAGCTTCTTCTTGTACTCCTTCTCCTTTTCTTTCTCATTTAAGCAGTTCACTCTAAGTACCTCCCTACCTACAAAGGATTACAAAGGATTACAAAGGCGGAGCATGCCGACATGAGACCTTTTGGTCCTTATTTAGGTCGGATGCGAAAAAAATCATAATAATAACAAAATAATAATTAAGAAAAAAAACTATAATAATGTATGCAACAAACAAAATACATAAATAAATGCATAGGTATAGTTGAATAACAAACAAACAGTTAAACAGTAAATAATGATAAATTGACACATAACTAATAATAAATGAAAATCAAACAGACAAATGATAACAAAGCAAAAACAAATAATATGAAATAAGTTATAATCAGTACTTGCTTAGGTGGTTATCTAAATGAGTCTTAAAGCTTCGAACTGAACTACATTGCACTACCTGTGCAGGAAGTTTATTCCATTCATTAACTATACGGTTGGCAAAGTTGTTTCTACCTACTTCCAAATTGAATCTATTTCCGGATAGTTTGAGACCATTGTTTCTTGTCTGATTCTCATTCAATGTGAAAATTTGGTCACTTTTGATGTTGTCAATTCCCTTTAGAATCTTAAAGAACTGTATCAAGTCACCTCTGAGTCTACGATATTTTAGGGAAAACAGATTCATATGTTTTAGTCGATTTTCGTATGATTTATTTTTCATATTTGGAATCAGTTTTGTGGCTCGCCGTTGTACTTTTTCCAGTCTGTCAATGTCTTTAATGAGATTCGGTGACCATACAGAAACAGCATATTCCAAATGTGGACGAACTAACGATTTATATAGCTTATTAATGAGCAATGGACTTTTGAAATCAAAAGATCGCGCAATCAGTCCTAGAATCTTATTTGCTTTCTCAGATGCTGAAATACACTGCTTGGATGATTTGAGGTCGTTACTGATAATTACGCCGAGATCTTTTTCACTATCCACTTTTGTTAACGAATTTCCAAATAACTTGTAATCGTACTTATTGTTGTTTTTACCTATGTGCATTACCTTGCATTTACTCGTGTTAAATTTCATTAGCCACTTTTCAGACCATTGCCGTAATTTATCTAAATCTTCTTGAATAACTAATTGGTTTAAGTGATCATTTGCCATTCCGCACAGTTTTGTATCATCAGCAAATTTGGAAACAGTAGATTTTAGTCCATGGTCTATATCATTTATATATACTATGAATAGAAGTGGCCCAAGAACGGAACCCTGAGGAACTCCACTTGTAACATTTTTCCATCCAGAAGTTTGTCCATTTAAAACAACTCTCTGTTTTCGACCATTCAACCAATTACTAGTCCAACTTAATAGGCTACCACTTATTCCATATAAAGCTAATTTAGTAAGTAGTCTTTCGTTGGGGACGGTATCAAAAGCTTTTGCAAAGTCTAGATATATTAAATCTATATGGTTTCTTTTGTCATAATTCGATATAACTGTGTTGTAGAATTCGAGTAAGTTAGTCACGCAAGAACGTTTCTGTCTGAAACCATGCTGGCTATCATTTATCAAACGGTTACTTTCTAAATGACGTTCGATAGCATCTCTGATGATAGTTTCCATTATTTTTCCTACGATTGAAGTCAAACTTATAGGCCTATAGTTATTTGGTTTCTTTTTGTCACCTTTTTTGAATATGGGAGTAACGTTAGCTAGCTTCCATTCTCTTGTGACATCTCCGGATATGATGGATTTCTTGAAAATAGTTTCTAATGGAACAACAATCTCATTTTTAATTTCCTTTAAGATTCTTGAATGCCAACCGTCAGGCCCTGGTGTTTTATTAACTTTGAGTTTATCTATACACCTTTTAATTTTTTCTTTTGTTATATTTACCGTAGTGAGTAAGTTTACTCTAGACTTTTCACAGGTTTCAGCTTGGAGTTCACTTTGAGGTGTTTCGTCTACGAATACCGAGCTAAAATAATTGTTTAAAATATTACACATTCCTTCATTTGAATATTCAAGTTGACCGTCAGCAGATAATAGTGGACCAATGTGATTCCTAACAACCTTTTTATCTCTAATGTAACTATAGAATTCTTTGGGATTCTCTTTGGATTTATCAGCGATGTTCATTTCATATTGTCGTTTTCTTTTTCTTATTGTCTTTTTTAAATCTCTCTGTATTGATACATAACTTTCATAGTCATTAGATGCACCCGAGCACTTATATTTCTTATAAGGCTGTCTCTTTTTAGCAATACTTTTTTCAGTTTCTTTGTCGAGCCACTTTGGGCGAGCCTGATTTGGGGGACGTCTGTCCTTAAAAGGAATGTAAGTTTGAATCATCTTAGTGAGCGTATTTTGAAATATTTCCCACATCTGATCTACAGGTCTTTCGTTTAATTTTGCCTCCCAATCTGTAAGCTGAAGCTCCTGACGTAGTCCTATGAACTGAGCTTTACTGAAATCGGGTATTTTAGAAACACAAGTATCTATTCTAATTTTTTTTAGGAGTTTGAATCTAACTAGGTTGTGATCGCTATTTGCAACAGATTCACCGACTTCTACATCAATTACCATGCTTTCGCGGCTAGTGATCAATAGATCGAGTAAGTTTCCATATCTTGTGGGCTCTTTTACATGCTGAATTAAGTAATTGTCACCAAGAAAATCAATCAATCGACTACCTATATGGCCATGTTCAAGGGTCATCCAATCAATGTCAGTAAAATTGAAATCACCCATTATCAATAAATCCCGGTTGCAGAAACTAGACAGTTCTTGAAATAACAGTTTGTCGTCTGCTGCTGATAATGTCTTTGGCCTATATATTACACCTATATTCATTTTTTGTCCATTTGTTTGGGTTAACTCAACCCACAAACTATCGTATGCATCCTGTTTCACTTTCTCTAAAATACAAGCGTGAACATTGAATTTAACGTACAACAGAACACCCCCACCTTTCTTGTGGTTTCTATCCTGATGAAAGTGTTTAAATCCCGCAATATTAAATTCAGCATCGAACTCTGTACCATTTAACCATGTCTCAGTTATTCCTATCATATCGAGATTTTCGCTTTTGACATACGCCTGTATTTCTTGAAATTTTTTCCTAATACTACGAGCATTAAAGTACATGGCTTTAAGAAACTCGTGATTATTTCTTTTTGGCGCATTTTGAGTTTCAATATCATGTCTTATATTATCATTTTGTTTTTTATTTATTCCTTCCTCTATATTATTATCTGGTCCTTCATTGACATTCAATGCCTCATTAACATTTCCCCCATCACGGTCATCTGGTCGATCACAGTCATCCGATTTCTTTTGTACATTTTGTCCCCCTACGTCACCGTGATTCACGCCGGCCTCCCGTCGTTCAATGACATTATGTCCGGAATCCCTTCCTAAAATTATATTTTGTCCTACAGTGACATTATATCCTACCGTGACATTTTCTCCTCCATTATCATTACATCCTATCGTGATATTTTGTCCACTATCATTGCTTCCCATCGTGATCTTTTGTCCTCCACTGTCATTATATCCCATTGCGACATTTTGTCCCATGACATTACATTCTAATGTAACATTTCGTCTTTTACCGACATTATATCCTAAAACTATATTTTGCCCTATACTGGCACATTGTTCTACATTAATGCTATACTCTACACTGATATTTTGGCCTTTATTGACATTCTGTCCGGTATCCCTTCCTAAAATTATATTTTGTTCTCCACTGACATTATATCCTACTGTGACATTTTCTCCTCCATTATCATTACATCCTATCGTGATATTTTGTCCCCCACTATCATTACTTCCCATCGTGATATTTTGTCCTCCACTGTCATTATATCCCATTGCGACATTTTCTCCTATGACATTACATCCTAATGTAACATTTCGTCCTCTACCGACATTATGTCCTAAAATTATATTTTGTCCTATACTGGCACATTGTTCTACATTAATGCTATACTCTACACTGTTTTCCCATGCACATTCTATTTCCCCTTCCCTTTGGGCCTCTACCCTAAAAAAGGAGCTAGCTCATTACAAACTCCCACAATGAGGTTTGTAAGAACATCTTTGCCTCTGCGGGTAAGGTGGATCCCATCAGAAGCGTAAAGGTCATGGCACCTAGAAAAGAGATACCAAGGATCAAGAAAGTGGTATCCCAATTGTGTGCACAACTGCGATATCCTATCATTGATCCCTATGGCGCTACTGTTCCAACACGAGCCTGCGTAGATCCTCGGGAGGATCCCACAGACTACGTGACGGCTCCCACGTTCCTTCATCTCCTGAAGGAGGACCTTGTATTTCCGAACAAGTTCCTCTGATCTCACCCTACCTACATCGTTACTACCCGTATGAACAATCGTAACCGTGTTCTTCCGTCCTTGCTCCCTGATGGACTGGGTGCAGTCGGCGATCCCACGGCCCGGTTGACATACAAGCTTGCAACGTCGCTTTGTCTTCCGCTGCAGGATGTCGTCATAGCCTCGCACCATGGAGTCCCCCACCACCAAGAACTCCTGGTTTTCAGCCACTTCATCCCCCAGTAGAGCAAAACTATTGGCTAGAGCCAGCGGTTGCTCCACAGGGCACACGTCCACCTATTCTCCACTCTAAATTTACCTTCCACAAGAAAATTATCTGATATTCCCCCACTCTCTCCCCTTAGAACATGTACATCCTTAACTCTTCTTACCATACTCCTAGTCACCACTATATAGTCCATTAACGCTCTATCTACCACCCTTCCATCCACCACCCTCTCTCATGTGTGCTTATGCTTGATTTTCTTCCTAAACACTGTATTTGCTATCAAGAAAAAGGTAAGTACACGTTGGTAATAGGCGACTTTAATGCTAAGGTGGGAAAGAAGATGGGAGATAAGACGTGCATTGGGAAGTTTGGAGTGGGTGAAAGAAATGAGAGAGGCGAGATGTTAGTAAATTTTGCAGAGAACTACAACATGAGGATAATGAACACTTTCTTCCAAAAATGTGTAGGTCGTAAATGGACGTGGAGAAGTCCAAATGGAACAACAAAGAACGAAATAGACTTCATATTAGGAGATGAGAGCAAAAGCGTTAGCAATGTTACAGTGATAAATAAAGTCAACATAGGTAGTGACCATAGAATGGTAGGTTACACAGCTAAATTCAATTTCAGAGCAGAGAGAAATAAACTAATTTTAAGAAAGAAAATAAGCCTTGCAAAGGTTAAGGATAATAATAAGAAATTTCAGTTAGAAATTAAGAATAGATTCGAAGCTCTAAGAACTAACGAGGACACCGTGGAAGATATTAATTTGAATTTAGTGAATATCATTAGGGAATCGGCAGAGAAAGTAGGAAGTGCAAAAAATAATTAGAGAAAACAAATAATCCAAAGCTACAAATGATCTAATTAAAAGAAGAAGGACCATGCAGATTAAAAGTAGGAAAGAAGAAATAGAAAGAGTAGAACTAAACAAGCTTATCAACAAAAGGCAGAGATTAGAGAAAAGAAAGAGAAACAAGGATGAAATAGAGGAAACTATTCGGAAAGATAAAAGTATTAAAATGACCCAGCACAGACATGCTTTACAAAGACAACAAATGATATGTTTGAAAGATAGAAATGGAGAAATCATTAAATGCAGAGACAGAATGGTAAAAAGAGTAGAAGAATTTTACCAAGAGCTTTACTCGTCGAATACCGTAGTTGAGTCAGCAAATTCAAGTGTAGAAGTTAGTAATGTACCAGAGATTACAAAGGAAAAGGCAGAATTTGCATTAAAATTATGGAACGAGGAAAAATACCTAGGAAAGACGGTATATCGATAGATCTGTTGAAAGACGCAGGTAAATTAGTTCATACTAAATTAGCTCAGTTGTACACCCAGTGCTTACGTCAAGAAAGCGTTCCTGATGCGTGGTGCAATGCTATAGTGATTTTGCTGTATAAAAAAAGAGACCAGAAGGACCTTAGTAACTATCGACCGATTAACTTGCTATCAAATGTATATAAAGTATTCTCCAAGATCCTTACAAATAGACTAAGTCAAGGTTTAGATGGAAACCAACCGAGAGAACAAGCAGGATTTAGGAGCGGATATTCGACTCCAGACCATTTGCAGGCGATAAACCAACTAATCGAGAAAACGACAGAATATAATATACCTCTGTGTTTAGCTTCTGTAGATTACGAGAAGGCCTTTGACTCGGTAGACCAAATAGCAATACTAAACTCGCTACCCAAGCAGGGTACAAACGAACAGATAGTAAGAGTTTTAGAAAAGATTTATGTGAAAGGTACCGCTATAATTCGACTTCATAAAGATACAGAAAAGATCAAGATCGAGAAAGGAGTACGGCAAGGCGATACAGTTTCACCCAAACTATTTACAGCTTGCTTGGAAGATATTTTCAGAAGATTGAGTTGGGAATAGGTTTAAAGATTAATGGCGAATATTTGAACTGCCTAAGATTTGAGGATGACATCATTCTTATTTCAGATGCTGAGTGATCTAAACAAGGAAAGTCTCAAAGTAAGTTTAAAAATGAATAAGAGTACAAGAAAAGTAATGTTCAACACGCAAGTTCAAAGTAAAGAGATTGTAATTGATGGTGAGAGTCTTGAAAAAGTTGAGGAGTATAATTATTTAGGGCAAATGGTGAAAGTGACGAAAGATCATAATAATGAAATAAAAAGACGCATTACAATTGGTTGGAAAGTGTTTGGCTCTCTATTTTTATGTTTGAAACGTAAAGTTTACAATCAGTGCATTCTGCCAGCAATAATCTATGGATGTGAGACTTGGAAACTAACGAAGGCAATGGAAACAAAGCTAAGGACTGCACAGAGGGGAATGGAGAGATGAATGATGGGAATAACACTGAGAGGCCGAAAGAGAGTAAGTTGGGCGAGAGAGCAGACTAGAGTGAAAGATGTTGTGGAGGCAGTAAAAGAGAGGAAGTGGAATTGGGCAGGTAAGTTAGTGCAAATGACTGATGAGCGATGGAGCAAGTGTGTTACTGAGTGGACGCCGCGAGATGGGAAGCGTGGAATAGGGAGACCAGACAGAAGGTGGAGAAGCGAGATAGAGAAGTTTGCAAAAGTGACGTGGCAGAGGTTGGCGCGGTGGTGTGAATCATGGAATGCTATGGAGGATGCCACTATTCAGCAGTAGACTCAGGATGGCTGATTTGATTGAGTGATTGATTGATTGATTGATTGATTGGTATATGTTGAGGCATTGTGACAAGTTGAAAAAGGTGGAAAAAGAGTCACGGGTTTAGTTCCGAGTCTATTCCTGACCGGTTTCGCTTGCAGCTACAAGCGAAACCGGTCAGGAATAAGCTCGGAACGAGACCCATGACTCTCTTGATATATATATATATATATATATATATATATATATATATATATATATATATATATATATATATATTTATGTTAATATGTTGATAAATTGTTTAAGACAAATGAGAGAGTGATAGGTGGGGAAGGGTAAACGAAGATGGGCTAAGAATGGAGTAAAGTTGAAATTTTACACAAAGGATTAAAAAAGAAGATGAGAAAGACAGTTGAAGCTGCACATATAAATGTCAAAGAAAATAATAACGACAGAGAAGGATTTATATGTCTATCTAAAGCAGCCAGTCTCTTAATAATAAATGCGCTAGAAAAAACCTGACACTCGAAGCTTCACAAGTTCCCCCACTACGGGTATAAATGTTGTGACCAAGATGTTCTGTAACAAGTTCTCTGAGGAAGGTTATAATAACCGAAACGTAAGAACAATAAATGTATTCTTAGCCCATCTTCGTTTACCCTTCCCCACCTATCACTCTCTCATATATATATATATATATATATATATATATATATATATACATACATATACATATATATACATATATATACATATATTTATATATATATATATATATTTTTTCTTTTTCTTTTTTAAGGACTATTTTGCAAAAGCCCATAGATATCATGAAGATTGAAGTGAAGGAGTCTTTTAACATCACAAAAGAAAAGAAAGGCATTTTTCAAAATGCTACTCCAGACCAGTGGAACTGAAATTATTAGGTTACATATATGCAAAATTAAGGTATGTTTACCATAAAGTGGATTTTAAACTTAAAAAGAAGTTGAAACATGTAATCAGTAATAGCGGTTGGAATAAGGATGTTAACCCTAATGTTGTACTTAATTTATCGGTCAAACCTTTGAGTGATGAAGCGAAATGTGCTCTAGGATATGGTTTGAAATTCGTCGCCAATAATCAGCAGGAGAACTATGTGGAAATTGCTAAGAGTTTTTGCAATTTGAAAAAATATAGTGATGTTTCAATACAAAATATCAATATTTGTAAAGGTTTTGTGTACCATGCTTTATCCACGCCATGCCCTCCAAATGTGCCTAAACGATTCTTCACTACTTGTAATAATCTAAAGAAGGATAAAGATTTACACATCACTAAGGCGGATGAAAGCAATTGCTTAATTATCATGAACAAAAAAGGAGTACTTAGAAAAAATGGAAATATTACTAAGTGATGAAGAGACCTATGCAAAATTAAACAAGAACCCTCTAGAAAATGTTAATTGTGAATTTAATAAGAAGCTTAAGACTATTTTAAAGGGTAACGATGAACTGATAAAAAAAAAATGTGTCACTGTGTCTCCGTCACTTCCGTACATGTATGGTCTAATTAAAACTCATAGACTTAATAATCCAGTTAGGCCCATAACTTGTTCTATTAGGTCTTGCACATATAATTTGTCAAAATGGCTAGTGTCTCTTCTTAGTCCTCTTGTTGGGACAATTTCCCAGTCTCATATCAAAGATAATGTTGATTTAACCGAAAAACTGCTTGGACAAAATCTTAAATTTGATTTTAAGTTGGTCAGTTTCGATATTAAAAGTTTATTTACCCGAGTCCCGGTGTTAGATTTGTTAGGTTTTCTAGAAAAAGAGTTAAAAAAGCATGAATTAACACTCCCTGCTCATACTATTATTAGTTTAATTAGATTATGTGTAATAGACTCTAAGTCTGAATTTAATGGAAAGTTTTATACTCAAACATTTGGTATAGCCATGGGGAATTATCTGTCTCTAATTCTTAGTAATTTGTATATGGAGTTTTTTGAAAGAGAGTTATTACTAAACATTTTTCCAAATAATGCAGTTTGGTACAGGTATGTTGACGACATTTTATGCATTTGGCCTAATGATCAACATTTGGATACTTTTTTGTCAAATTTGAATAATTTGCTGCATTCCATTAAATTCACAGTAGAGGTAGAAGAAAATAATGTTCTACCACTGTAGACGTAAATATTCACTGATGTGGAAGATATCTTAAATTTGAAGTTTACAGAAAGCCAACCAATGTCCTTTCATATATACATTTCTATTCTTATCATAGTCAAAACACCAAGTTGTCAGTCTTTTCATCAATGTTCCTAAGAGGTAATAGAATTTGTTCCCTTGAGTTTTTGGGTCAAGAATTAAAATTTACTTATGACATTGGAGAAAATTTGAAATATCCGAAACAGCTGATTGACAAGACAAAAATCAAAGCTAGGAAATCTTTTCTTAATACTTTGCAGGTCAAACAATTTAATTATAAAGATATATTAACAATTCCGTATCATGAAAATTTAATCAATCTTCCTAGCATTTTTAATAGATTTGGTATCCAGATAGTATTTAAAAGCAATAATAGTATTAAGAGTTTATTCATTAAAAATTCACCAAGAGGAAAATAAGGTTGTATTTATAGCACGGGGCAAGTGTCAAGTGGATTATTTGTCCACCAAAGGGATTATGGACATAATACTGACTGGGGAAATTCAAAAGTGATTACTTCATGTAACAATGTTGTAGGAAGAAATGTCATTGAATCTTTTTACATAAAAAGAAATTTTGAAAATGATATGAACTTGAGTTTGGGTTTATCTAAATTGGACAATTTTATTATTGACAAGATTGTGTGTGATAATTTATAACATGGGACCTTTCCGAATATCCTCTGTCTTCTCATGTATATATTGTTTCTTTCTGTATTGTTTTTCTGTACCTTTGAAAATGTCTTAATAGACAAAAATGTTCGGTATCTGTTTTTTTGTTTTGTTTTTCAATTTCTCGGTGGTTTCTGCAAAAATAGTTTATCACATGTTTTTGTGATTTCTTTGCATATATATATATATATATATATATATATATATATATATATATATATATATATATATGTATATACATATATATATGTATATTGTAACGTAATATTAGATATTACGTCATATGTGTAATTATGTTATAGAATTGTGTTCCTTTGTATTACATAACTATGTTCATATTTCTTGTCTATGTATGTATTGTAACAATGTTAAGCAGTAACGCCCGTCCACTATATGTAATCTTGCCTACGTGCGGTGAGGTGCGCACTCTTGTAGAACAAACAGACAAGCGAAATCCTGAATAGTTCGGAGCGCACAGATTTGACAGTTACTAAATAAATAGATTGTTCAAGCGAGTCGAGGGTCCTAAAACTACCCATGTTGACGTGTTAACTTACCCTCCTCCTCACCCGCACCCTTAACCGGAAGTATCCGGCTTCCGGTCCAATGGTATATAAGCGGTTGAAACCGCTCATTCCTTGTCATATTCCCACATATTGATCTCTTGATAAAAACTAGAAGGTTTAGATTCATGAGACGATTGGTGTGAAGTGATCACCCTTTTTGCCTACATTACGTGTCTGATATACATTGCATTACTTTACTTATATTTGTACTTATTACTTATTCTGATGCATGTTCCTGATCTCTTTGTACTTAGATAGTACCATATTGCATACTTATCTTGTGTTTCTTATTTGAACGATAATTTCCATAATCGTGTAACGGTCCCATTGACCCTACTGCCCATTCTCTTTTGTGTTGATTGCCTGTAAATATTTTCCATTAATAATTTCGTTTACTAGTTTTATCGCTAGTTTAATATTCCTTTCCTGGAATCTTCTTTGTTACTTTTACTTCTAGTCTTACGAATTATCTAGGCCCTGACCAGATAGTTCAGTCCTACAGTGGCTTCTAGAAGTGCGCTGGTTCTTAAGCACTTAGACGTTATACGTAACGTATCTTCACATACCAGCCGCCCGTAACAAAGTGGCGACCTTGCCAAGGATATTGGATCAGGTATTTAACACATTCTTATAGAGATGGATGATATAGTTCAAGAATTCGTTCAAAATCCCAAGGTAAGTTTCTTAAAGAAACAAACTAAAGACACTTTGATAGAAATAGGCAAGCACTTTGGAGTAGACATTGATACAAGTTTGCGAAAGAAAAAAATACTTCAGGAACTCGTTGAAAATCTGATCGAAGATGAGATCTTATCTCCAGAAGAGATTACAGCTATACAAATTCCTTCAAATAGGTTAGAAATAGAGGCACGACTAACCGAACTTAAGATTAAGGAGATTGAATTAAAGGTCAGGAGAGTAGAAATTGAGGAGGAAGCTAAACTGAAACAAATGCAAATTGAGGCAGAATTTAAAGCTAAAGAGGAGGAAACTAAACTGAAACAAATGCAAATTGAGGCAGAATTTAGAGCTAGAGAAGAGGAAGCTAAGGTGAAACAAGTAGCTAAAGAGGAGGAAACTAAACTGAAACAAATGCAAATTGAGGCAGAATTTAAAGCTAGAGAAGAGGAAACTAAAATCAAATTGGCAGAATTTAAAGCTAGAGAAGAGGAAGCTAAAGTGAAACAAGTAGAGTTAGAATTAAAGAAGACAGAAGTAGAAGCTAGGATTGTTGATAGACAACCCGTAGTTCAGGAAGGTCATATAGATATTTCCAAGTATGTAAAACTTTTACCCAAATTTTCAGAAGGAGAGCCAGAAATTTTCTTTCTTCAGTGGGAAAAATTGGCGCAACAGTTGCAAATCCCTAAAGAAAATTGGCCATTAATCATTCAAACGCAATTTAAGGGTAAGGCTCAGCAAATTTATACTTCTCTTTCAGAAGCAGAAAGTGAGTATGATAATATGAAAGCTTGTATTTTAAAAGCTTATGAACTAATACCAGAGGCCTATAGACAGAAATTCCGTAATTATAGGAAGACACCTCAGTTAACATACGTAGAATATGCGGCTCAACAAGAGAGGTTATTCAATAGGTGGTGTTTGGCTAGTGAAACGGACACCTTAGATAGACTTAAACAGTTGATTTTATTGGAGCAGTTTAAGAATACCTTAGAGACAGATCTTAGGATTTTTATAGATGATCATGTTCCCGAAACTTTAACTAAAGCTGCTGTATTGGCTGATGAGTTCACACTAAATCATAAACCTAAGTCAAGACAAATGGAATCCCAAAAGTCAAAGTCATATATTCCAGATTCAACAAAATACTCTGATCCTTGGTCCCCAAAGAAACACTTTGAAAATCAGTCTAGCCCATCACATTTCAGTTACAGGTCTGATTTCAATCAATATCCTCCAAACCAACCTTGGCAAAGAATGGAAAGGTTTAAGACTAATCCCCCTGTAACTTGTTCATATTGTAAACAGGTTGGCCATCACATTTCTAATTGCAGAAAGAGACTGACACCCTCATTCTCCAATAAGACACCAACTCTTGTAAGTAATATAAAATCAGATGATTCAAAATCCTCTATTCAGGATACACTACCAAAGAAGCCGGTATTGTCAAGTAATGTAGAACCCCCCTCATCAAATCATGATCCTTGTTTCAAACCATTTGTATCTTCAGGAACTATATCTCATAGTAGTAGTTCACAACAATATCCTATTTCCATACTCCGAGACACAGGAGCAAAGCAAAGTCTGATTTTAAATTCTGTCTTGCAGAATCTGGGTGAGTCATATATAGGTTATGATATATTGATAGAAGGAGTTGGAGGAATTGTAAAATGTCCATTACATAATGTTTTCTTGCGGTCTGATTTAACAACCGGAATGGTTAAAGTAGCAGTAGTAGACTCTCTTCCCATAGTAGGAATATCCTTATTGTTGGCCAATGACATCGCTGGAAGCAAAGTCATTTCTCCCTTAATAACAAATAACCCTAAGACCTCAGTAGAACCTTCAGATAACTTACAGTTGTTTCCCGCTTGTGCTGTAACCAGATCTCAGTACAAGAAATCTGAAGAGGAGACCTATAATTTAGAATCCCTATTCTCCCAAACTGACCCATCTTCTTCTTCACCAGTTTCTCTATCTAGAGCAGAATTAATCAAAGAACAGAAGTCAGATCCTTCTCTTAAAAATTTGTACGAGATTGTTTCATCTCCAGAGGAAGTTGACAATATGTCACGAGGTTTTTATATAGAAAACGGAGTCCTAATGCGAAAATGGAGAGCATCCACCGCAACCGCTGACCAGCCATGGCAAGTAAGGAATCAAATAGTCCTCCCTCTTGGTTTCAGGAATAATGTTCTAAGATTGGCTCATGATACTCCCTTAGCAGGTCACTTAGGGGTAAGAAAGACCTTGTTCAACATAACCCAACATTTCCATTGGCCCACGGTTGTCAAAGATGTTGCCCAATATTGTAAAACATGTCATACATGTCAACTTGTAGGTAAGCCCAACCAGAAAATTGTAGAAGCTCCACTCCATCCCATTCCTGTAATGGAAGAGCCATTTAAAAAAGTTCTTATTGACTGTGTAGGACCTTTACCTCCTTCAAGTAAAGGAAATCAGTACATTCTCACAATCATGTGTATGAGCACTCGTTTTCCAGAAGCAATTCCTTTGAAAAATATTAAAGCTCAAAACATAATCAGAGAAATGTTGAAATATTTCACTATGGTAGGATTTCCTAAGAACATTCAAAGTGATCAAGGAAGTAATTTTCTTTCCAACAAGTTTAGAGAAACTCTTGTAACACTAGGTATAAATCATGTAACTTCCTCCGCCTATCATCCTCAATCACAAGGTGCTCTAGAGCGCTTTCACCAAACGCTCAAAACAATGTTAAGAATATTCTGTGCTGAGAACACTCGAAATTGGGAAGACGGACTCCCCTTTTTGTTGTTCGCCACCCGAACAACAATTCAAGAAAGCCTTGGATTCAGCCCGTCAGAATTAGTCTTCGGTCATGAAGTCCGTGGTCCCCTAAAGATACTTCATGAACAATGGATGAAAGAAGAACCACCTGTTCCTTCTTTGAAATACGTGTCCCAGGTCACCGAGAAGTTGTTAGAAGCTTGGAAGTTGGCAAGAGAGAACTTGACGAATGCTCAACGAGTAATGAAAGGTCGGTATGATAAAAATTCTAAACTTAGAACTTTCTCTCCAGGAGATCAAGTGTTACTTTATCTTCCCATACCAGGAGATCCATTGCAGGCTAAATACAAAGGACCCTATGAAGTCTTGTCCAGAGCCAGTGATCTCAACTACATAATCAAAACTCCAGACAGAAGAAAGAGTTCCCGTCTCTGTCACATAAATACCTTAAAACCTTATAATTCCCGAGATCCAATTCCAGCTTGCAGCTCTACCACAATAGAATCCGAAGAGCCTCCTGATAACCTGCCTAATCCTCCTGAGATTCCCTTGGAAAACTCTCAGATACTACAAAATCTTCAGATAAAAGTAGGACACTTATCTGAGAAACAAGGTAAAGACATTCTTTTCCTCTTAAGAAGTTTTCCAAAATTATTTCTAGATTCCCCAAGATTCACTTCTTGGATAGAACACGAAATAATTCTAGACTCGCCAAGGGCTATCAAACAAGCCCCTTATAGAGTCAATCCAAAAAAGGAGTTCATAAAAGCAGAAATAAACACTCTGCTTCAACAGGGAATAATTGAACCCTCCAGTAGTCCTTGGGCATCTCCTTGCATTCTTGTCCCTAAATCTGACAATTCTTATCGCCTGTGCATTGACTACAGGAAAATCAATGCCCACACTAAGGCCGATGCTTTTCCTATCCCTAGGATAGATGATATCATAGACAGTCTAGGAACTGCCAAGTATGTATCCAAGTTGGATATGTTAAGGGGATACTATCAAATCCCTGTACACCCTCGCTCAAGAGAAATTACCGCTTTCATTACGGAAGAGGGATTGTTCCAATTCAGAGCAATGCCATTTGGGCTTAAAAATGCCCCTGCCACTTACCAAAGAATGATAAGTAATCTTGTTGCAGGATTGCCAGGAGTAAAAACTTATCTAGATGATGTGATAATATTTAGTCAGTCTTGGACAGAACACATTGAACACCTAAATAATTTCTTTAAAAGAGCAGACCAAGCAAACCTTACCATCAATTTGTCCAAATGTGATTTCGGACATACACAGGTCCCCTATTTGGGATTTAAAGTTGGAAATTCCCAAGTGTTTCCAATAGACGCCAAGATAAAAGCCATCAATGATGTACCAACACCCACTAATCGTAGAGAGGTACGTCGATTCCTTGGAATGAGTGGCTATTATCGCCGTTTTTGTCCAAATTTTTCAGATGTAGCAGAACCATTGACTGACCTGTTGAGAAAAGACCACAACTTCGTGTGGACACCTACCTGTGAGACGGCCTTCAAAAACCTGAAGTCCCTTCTCACTAACGCACCAGTTCTAAGGGCACCCGACTTCCAACGACCCTTTCTTCTGCAAGTCGACCCCAACGACACCTGTATCGGTGCCGCCCTCTTGCAAGAACACAATGAAGTTCTTCACGCTATCACCTACTACAGCAAGAAGCTGTCCCCTGCGCAGAAGAACTACTCCGTACTTCTAGAACGTAGCTTTTCAACAGAAAGTGAAAAGCTTTCCCAAACGGTGGAGGTGTAACGTAATATTAGATATTACGTCATATGTGTAATTATGTTATAGAATTGTGTTCCTTTGTATTACATAACTATGTTCATATTTCTTGTCTATGTATGTATTGTAACAATGTTAAGCAGTAACGCCCGTCCACTATATGTAATCTTGCCTACGTGCGGTGAGGTGCGCACTCTTGTAGAACAAACAGACAAGCGAAATCCTGAATAGTTCGGAGCGCACAGATTTGACAGTTACTAAATAAATAGATTGTTCAAGCGAGTCGAGGGTCCTAAAACTACCCATGTTGACGTGTTAACTTACCCTCCTCCTCACCCGCACCCTTAACCGGAAGTATCCGGCTTCCGGTCCAATGGTATATAAGCGGTTGAAACCGCTCATTCCTTGTCATATTCCCACATATTGATCTCTTGATAACAA
>NC_134797.1:2033313-2045813 GCF_046742065.1 Oratosquilla oratoria | reverse complement strand
AATGTATTTTTTTCTTTTTTCTTTAGCCCTGTGACACCTACTTGTCATATCTGATAGAAAAAAGACACAAGAAAGAATTAAACCTTCCCATTCACTCTTATTCTCGCCTTATTCTTTAGTTCTTACTGTCGTAAGAAGATTTTATTCAGTCATAAGGAATCCTCCCTTGCCCCTCAAGAGGCTTAAAAAACTGCCGTAAGCATTTCTGTAACATTATTGCAATTGGGGAATCATAAAATGTTGAGAGAACCGTTTCTATTTGAGTAAGAGAAATCCGCTTATAATACGCGACACAAAGGTTGGGAGGAGCTCAGAGTGAAACAGTGAAAAGGTTTAAAGACACTGCACTGACGGACATATATATACATATATATACATATATATACATATATATATACATATATATATATATATATATATATATATGTATATATATATGTATATATATATATATATGTGTGTGTGTATATATATACATATATATGTGTATATATATATATATGTATATGTATATATATATAGATATACAGATATATATATATACATATATCTATGTATATATATATATGTATATATCTATATATGTATATCTATATATATAGACATATATATATATACATATATACATATATATATATATATATATATATATATATATATAAGAATCGACAGGGAAAGAGAAGGAGGAAAAGGAGGAAGAGGAGGAGGAGTAAAGGAAAATAAGGTGGAGGAGGAAGATAATATAGGGGTGAGGGAGGAAGGGGGTGAAGAGAGAGAAAGGGAGAGATGAAAAGAATGAAAAAGGAGGAAAGGAATCAGGAGGAAGACGTGCAAGAAGAGGGTATGAATGAGGAGGGATGAAAATGAAAAGCAGAGGAAGAATGAGTAAGAGGATGTAAAGGATCAGGAGGAAGACGGGGAGAAAGAAAAAAGAGGTGGATACAAATTGAGCTCTAAACGCGTAACCGACGAAACTTCGGAGAGACGAGAAATATTCCAAAAAAATATAAATAAAAGGATTAGAGAAGAAGGAAGAGACGCTGAGCTTCACGATAAAAAATGATATGATGCGTATGAAACCGATCACATTTGTTCTTTTCCCCAACAATGCTTGCTAGCCTCTTATTTGAAGCATCATAGATAATAATTTAAAAAATCACAACCTCTTGTTTATTTACTTAAGTTTATATACTATTTCTATTCCATTTTATTGTATCGGGCACTCAGAAAAGGAATACCAAGAATATATCTTATTTTAAGTATATATATATATATATTCGAGAAATTCGCTATTGGACAGCGACATCAATCAGATAATCTCTTTGGCAGTAGCGCACGGGACTCGAACCCGATGCGCTTGGAAGTAAACTCCCAAGACACACTCACGCCTTAGACCTCTCGACTGTTTAGTGGTCGAGAGGTCTAAGGCGTGAGTGTGTCTTGGGAGTTTACTTCCAAGCGCATCGGGTTCGAGTCCCGTGCGCTACTGCCAAAGAGATTATCTGATATATATATATATATATATATATATATATATATATATATATATATATATATATATATATTGATTAAAATCAACTGCGCTAATAGATTGAACTATTTTCAGTTGTATCTTCTTAAGAAATATATATATATATATATATATATATATATGTATATATATATATATATATGTATATCTATATATATATATATATATGTATATACATATATGTATATATGCATATATACATATACATATATATATATACATATACATATATATACATATGCATATATATACATATATATATATCATTAAAATTTGCAGCAGCTTCTGCGTTCACGAGTTTTTTGCTGACATTCTCAACTTTTCTAATGCTGGCGCGCTGAGTCGTGCTAAGTTCTTTAATTACCTGACCAAATAGCATTGGAGGTATAAGTAAAGGCATCGGAATTATCTTCTCTAATTTTATGCAGAGCTTTCGCCTAACTGTTAGGCATCTTCAGTGCTAATGAGTACAGTGTGTGGGAAATGATCTTATATACACAATTCACAGATCACAGACACATGCCTGCTGATCCGGTTGACCAATCAGGAGGCAGGAACACCAAGCTCCGCCCCCAGGCCTAGCGGCTGATCCTTAAGGTGACCTCGATGTCTTTGGATGTGGGAATGATAAATGGATCCGGAGTCTGTCTGTTCATCGTGGGGTTTTTATCTTTTATGTATAAGGCTTCTAGGATATGAAGGCGTGTGTGGTTTGTTTCTGTCTGTAAAATAGTGATGCCCTCACAGAAACAAACCACCCACGCCTTCATATCCTAGAAGCCTTATACATAAAAGATAAAAACCCCACGATGAACAGACAGACTCCGGATCCATTTATCATTCCCACATCCAAAGACATCGAGGTCACCTTAAGGATCAGCCGCTAGGCCTGGGGGCGGAGCTTAGTGTTCCTGCCTCCTGATTGGTCAACCGGATCAGCAGGCATGTGTCTGTGATCTGTGAATTGTGTATATAAGATCATTTCCCACACACTGTACTCATTAGCACTGAAGATGCCTAACAGTTAGGCGAAAGCTCTGCATAAAATTAGAGAAGATAATTCCGATGCCTTTACTTATACCTCCAATGCTATTTGGTCAGGTAATTAAAGAACTTAGCACGACTCAGCGCGCCAGCATTAGAAAAGTTGAGAATGTCAGCAAAAAACTCGTGAACGCAGAAGCTGCTGCAAATTTTAATGACATTTGCCTTAAAGAGGATCTGCTGCCCAACTATAGCAATATATATATATATATATATATAGATAGATAGATAGATAGATAGATAGATAGATATACCGGTATATATATATATATACATATATATATATATATATATATATATACATATATATCACAATAAAGTAATGTCGTGGCACATCAGTAAAATAAACTTTTTATCCCATAGTCGGAAAAAGGAGACACTAATGTCGAACGACCTGTATATTTCGATCACCAACTGTGACCCTCTTCAGCAGAACGAATATATAGTGGAAGGCATATACACATATACAAATTAGAATTGAGGTGGGAAAAGGAACAAGCTCAGGTTACGTGACCGACGCTCCGCGGGTCACGTGGGATTTTGTGACCTTGGAGTAAATGAGGTAGCACTTGGTTGACTGCTGAGGTAGTAATGCAGTCAGGTGACCACTGACCATTTGATATGTTGAAATTAGGGAAATATTTTATCAGGGAAGACTCGATTATTTTCCTTCTGAAGCTACATTTTGATTTATAAATTATTTCAGCAGCATCCCAATGCATGCGGTGATCTTTATTTGCAATGTGCTGAAATACCGCGGAACTTTCTTGACCATATTTTACAGAATTCTTATGCTCTTTTATTCTGGTTGCCAAGTCTCTTCCAGTTTGTCCCCAATAAACAGTATCACAATCTAAACATGGCAACTCATATACACCTGGGTTAATGTCATTTGATGGTCTGCAGTGTACATTAACTATTTTCCTAAACAAGGTATTAGGATAATTGAAGATGACATTGATATTTTCCTTAGGTAATAATTGGGACATTCTGCTGAAGAGGGTCACAGTTGGTGATCGAAATATACAGAACGTTCGACATTAGTGTCTCCTTTTTCTGACTGTGAGATAAAAAGTTTATACATACACACACACACACACACACACACACACACACACATATATATATATATATATATATATATATATATATATGTATATATATATATATATATGTGTGTGTGTGTGTATGTACACTTGTACATATATATATATGTATGTACATATATATATATATATATGTATATATATATATGTATATATATATATATATATGTGTGTGTGTGTGTGTGCGTGTGTGTGTGTGTGTGTGTGTGTGTGTGTGTGTGTGTGTGTGTGTGTGTGCATATATATATACATATATGTGTATATATATATATATATATAATGTATACATATATATATATACTGTATATATATATACATATATATATATATATATATATATATATATATATATATATATATAAAGGATCACAAAGACGGAGACCTTTTCGTCCATAACTAAGTCGGATGCGGAAATAAATTTAACAAGGATAAATAGATCAAATATATATATATAAATATATAAATGATAATAAATGAAATAGATGCACAGGTGTAGTTAGATAATAAAGAAACAAGTAAATAGTAAATAATAGTAAATTGACAGATAACTTATAATAAATGAAAAGCAAGCAAATAATAATAAGCAAACAAATAATAACAAACAAATAAACAAATAATATAAAATAAATGGCAGTCATTACATCATCTTGCTTATGTGTTTATCTAAACGAATATTAAGGCTTCGTACTGAACTATATCAAACTGCCTCTCCCGGAAGTTTATTCCATTCATTAATTACACGGTTGGCAAACTATTTCTACCGACTTCCAAAGTAAATCTATTTCCTGATAGTTTGACACCATTATTTCTTGTCGGATTCTCAATCAGTGTGAAAATTTTGTCACTTTTGATGTTGTCAATTCCCTTTAGAATCTTAAAGACCTGTATCAAGTTACCTCTGAGTGTACGTTTTTTTAGGGAGAACAGGTTCATATGTTTTGATCAATTTTCATGTGATTTATTTTTTATATTTGGAATCAGTTTTGTGGCTTGCCATTGTATTTTTTCCAGTCTATCAATGCCTTTATTGAGATTCGGTGACCACACGGAAATAGCATATTTCAAATGTAGACGAATTTAGGGAGCAGGTTTTTTTCAATGCATTTCTTATTAAACAACATCGAATTGGTCATAAGTTATCTTCTTTTTGAGATTTTCTATTTTTCTTATCACTTTTTTTCTGACGAACAATTTGGCAGCACAAAAGGATAAATTAAAACAGAGCATTGCTCCGTACAAATACACTTACAATTTTAATAAAGACGGTGAACTTTTTACAGATGAGTATATCAGCTGCACAACAGAAACACTTTCACAAAGACTCACGTACCACATGCAGAGCAGGGCGATAAAATCTCACTTGATAAAATCTCACAAAAGCAGCATATCAAGAGAACAACTAAACAAGAATACAATGATAATTGCCAATAGTAATAATAAAATAAAACTAAAATGCATGGAGGCAGCGATGATTAGAAATTATATGTCACTAATTGATATCCAACAAAATATGTGCGGGACCTTTGAGTTGTATGGGTCACGAGTAGCGGGCTGGCAAGGATGACGTGTCAAAATCCCTAATCTCCCAAAGTGTATCAAACTTTGTAGTATATTAATATGTAGTTACAATAGCGCGAAGCGTGAAAGGGATTTGTTCCGGTCTTTACCCTCTCCTACGGGCGGACTCGGGTCTCGGGCGAAAAAGAAAATGGGGTCACAGAGAATGATCTTTCCTAATCTCGTGAACCAGTATGGTTTCCAGTTCTTAGACTTTTGTAGTCTCAGTAGTCGAGAGGATAAAAGTGCAGCACAGTAGTCTTACTGGCTCCTCAGCGGTAGGTTCGTATCCTGCACGCGACGGTCATAAATGTTATCTGGTTGATGTCGCTGTCCACTGGCGAATTTCTTACGTAGTTACAATGGCAAAGCGTGAGAGGGATTTGTTCCGGTCTTTACCCCCTCCTACGGTCGGACTCGGGTCTCGGGTGAAAAAGAAAATAAGGTCTTAGAGAGTGGTCTTTCCTAATCTCGGGAACCAGTATGGTTTCCAGTTCTGAGACATTTCTAGTGTCAGTAGTTGAAAGGGTTAAAGCGCCGCACAGTAGTCTTACTGGACCCTGAGCAGTAGGTTCGAGACCTGCACACGACGGTCATAAAAAATATCATATTGATATCGCTCTCCATTAGAGGCTGCTGAAGAAGAACACAATTAGTGATCGAAATATACAGATCTTTATACTTTCGCTTATTCTTCTCCGAAACTGGGTTATCAGTATTATATATATATATATATATATATATATATATATATATATATATATATATATATCAATGAATAACTAAAAATAAAAAAGTCCAATGAGATAAGGCATGCGTTTCTTTCGTCCTTCCGGCCAATCCGTGACAAAAAGGGGACACGGAGAGCGGTGGGGGTAAGGAAAGATTGGCGATTAAAACTTTGACGGGGGACCTGGAAGGCTCCTCCTACGGGGGACCTGGAAGGCTCCTCCTCCGGGGGACCTGGAAGGCTTCTCCTCCGGGGGACCTCGAAGGCTCCTACTCCGGGGGACCTCGAAGGCTCCTCCGGGAGACCTCGAAGGCTCCTCCTCCGCGGGACCTCGAAGGCTCCTCCTCCGGGGGACCTGGAAGGCTCCTCCTCCGGGGGACCTGGAAGGCTCCTCCAGTCCGCTGAGACAAGGCATGTGTTTCTTTCGTCCTTCCGGCCAATCTGTGGCAAACAGGGGACACCGAGAGCGGTGGGGCTAAGCAAAGATTGGCGATTAACTTTGTATACATCGATCATCGTTGAGCCCTGAATGATCATCGTTTTGCAATGGACGATCATTGTTGAGCCGTGGATGATCATCGTTGAGTCAAGAACGATCATCGTTAAGCCATGGTGCCAAAGTTCTCGAAGCTGCCGAAGTTCTCGAACGTGCCGAAGTTCTCGAAGGTGTCGAGGTTCTCGAAGTTCTCGAAAGTGCCGAAATTGTCGAAGGTGCCGAAGTTCTCGAAGGTGCCGAAGTTCTCGAAGGTGCCAAAGTTCTCGAAGGCGCCGAGGTTGTCGAAGGCGCCGAAGTGGTCGAAGGCGCCGAAGTTGTCGAAGGTGCCGAAGTACTCGAAGGTGCCGGAGTTCTCGAAGGTGCCGAAGTTCTCGAAGGTGCCGAAGTTCTCGAAGGTGCCGAAGCTCTCGAAGGTGCAGAAGTTCTCGAAAGTGCCGAAGTTCTCGAAAGTGCCGAAGTTCTCGAAGGTCTGGAAGGTCTCGAAGTTCTGGAAGGTCTCGAAGTTCTGGAAGGTCTCGAAGTTCTGGAAGGTCTCGAAGTTCTGGAAGGTCTCGAAGTTCTGGAAGGTCTCGAACTTCTGGAAGGTCTCGAACTTCTGGAAGGTCTCGAACTTCTGGAAGGTCTCGAAGATCTCGAAGTTCTTGGTGTTCGTAGACTGCTCGTTCCGGCGACCCCGTCTCACTGGCGAGCTGTCAACAGACGCCATGAAGAGAGTCTAAGAAGTATATATATATATATATATGTATATATATATATATATATATGTATATATATATGTATGTATATATATATGTATATATATATGTATATATATATGTATATATATATATATGTATATATATATATGTATATATATAAATATACATATATATATACGTATATATGTATATATACGTATATCAATCAATGACGAACTAAAAATAAAAAAAGTCCACTGGGATAAGGCATGTGTTTCTTTCGTCCTTCCGGCCTATCCGTGGCAAACAGGGACACCGAAAGCGGTGGGGGTAAGCAAAGATTGGCAATTAACTTTGACGGGGAACGTCACTCCGGAGACGTGCACGATGCCCCAAAACGCGGCAATCAAGAGAAGGCGGCAACGCCATTTCTGGAGGTGGGTGGCTGATTGCAAGAAGGTCTCAAAAGGAAGTCTTGAGAATAACCGGGGGTTGCAGAATACTTTACGGGCTGAACACACTAAAGCATTTCCTGAACTTTACAATAACACGAAGATTTTTTCGGTCCACAAAACAATAAAAAGAATTCCACAGGAAAGTCATTCGGTTCAACGCTTCCCTAAGAGAGTGCAAAGATTTTGAGTACAGCGACGAAAAGTTTGATACTCTGGAATTGTTTGATGGAGAAATAACAGAAGAATAGTCAAATGGTTTTTCGAAGCATTACTTTGTTGGGTACAAAAGTTTCACGAAACATGGTGGACGAAGCGACCATAGAATCTACCAGATGCATTATCATGATTTATCTTATAAGGCATACCAGAGGGCTAAATGTTACAACAAATATATGGTCAAGAAGGTTAAAGACGCGCTGAAGAAAAAGAATGGTGTACCAGGGAATGATAGTCAGCAGTTTTCGAGTAAATTGGAGGCAGAGAAGTTAAATGAGGACCGAGCACGAGAAATTCTTCAAAAGACGGAAGAGAGGGTCTCAAAAAAAGAAATGCGCACAAAATTGAAGGAAGAAAAGACCAAAAAGATACGAGAAGCACGAGAATTGCGGGTGTTAAAGAGAGAGGAGAAAGCCCAAAAGATACGAGAAGCACGAGAACTGCGGGAGTTCAAAAGAGAAGAAAAGGTCCAAAAGATACAAGAAGCGCGAGAATTGCGGGCCGAAAAAAAGGAAGAGACGTGAGGCGTTTAAGAAAGTGAAAGTTTTCCAGCGATTTGGAGAGACTCCTTAGGATTTTTCAGAGGAAGAGAAAAATGTTCTTGACAAGTTGAGAAAAGAACGATCCGAACGTCATTTGAAGGAACCAGATTCCGACCAGCGAGAAACTGTGAGGGAGGAGTTGCTTGGGTTTCTTAGGGAAAACTCTGTTCAAACTTTTCCGCATCACATCGGCCAATTGGGGGATTTCAAATGTAAAGTCTGTTCAGCTTTGCTGTGGAAACGAGAAAACAAAACAATCTGTTGCAACTTGGGTCAAACTCCTTTATTGTTGCCCTCAGATATTAAGGACGGGACAATAAGAGAGCTCTACGAAGGTAAAACCGTTCTCTCTGAAAGATTTTTGAAACACATCGCTGGTTTCAATTTAGCATTTTCTTTCACATCTTTTGCAACTTCGAGTAAGCTGGAGAACGCAGGGACGAGTGTACCACAGACTAAAAAAGGGGTCTTTGACTGGGAAAGACGTGCATTTTGATCATGACAGTAATTCTGAGAAAAACCCGTTTTGGAGGAAGAATAATTCTTTCTTGGATCTTTATTTCTACCACGAGAAAGATCAGCAGATTAAACTTCGCACTCTGGCGGTTCAACATTTTTCAAAGTCAGGAAATGGCAAGGGGAAAATGAACGAAACGAAGAAGAGACGAGCTAGGGAGGAAAAGGTTCTTTCAGAGAACGAGAAGATTATCACACACTTTTACGAATACATGGCAAAACATAACGCGTGTCTGTCTGGGATGTTGAAAGAGCTAGAGACGGCTAAACAGCTCATGGAAGCTCACGTCAAGAAATATGGCAAATTACCCCAGGTGTCTATTACGTTGAAAGCCGCTGAGAATCTAACAACCCGCGAACATAAAGGAGTCTACCACCTTCCCACTTCTTCTTCGCAGGTGGGAGCCATCGTTAATTTGGGCCCCTCAAGAGACCCATTGGAAATAGTGATAGGTTCCCCAAAGGAAGATTCAAAATTTAGTCTCAGACTTATGAGTCACACCAACTTCTTCTACGATGTTTTTCAGTATCCTCTCCTGGGCCCGTCTTTTCCAACAATTTGTTGTGGATAATTACGTGAAAGTTGAGTCTGACAGGTTGTCTTTCATCGAACACAATCAACAGGAGTTGCGGAAAGAGCGCGCTGATATTCTTATAGGGGGCGGGGATAACCGAAAGGCGGGTCAACGGGTGATTATCCCTGCTTCATTTGTTGGGGGCCCAAGATACATGAAAGCGCGGCTGCAAGACGCCTTGGCTTTTGTGTCGTCTTACGGGTCTCCAGACTTTTTTATCACCTTTACAATGAATCCTCATTGGGAAGAGTTGAAACAAGCCGTGGAGGCTGTCGGTTGTGACATCTCCCGGATGTATGACCGCCCTGACTTTGTTAGTCGGATTTTCAAGTTGAAAGTGGACAGCCTGATGGACGATCTGACGATTAAAAACGTGTTTGGGCGCGTTAAGGCACACCTACTGAGTGTTGAGTGGCAGAAAAGAGGTCTCCCTCATGTTCATATCCTCCTTTGGATGGAACGCCACGTTACTGCCGATTTCGTCTCTAGGGTGATATCAGCTGAGATACCTGACAAAAATAAAGAGCCGCGCTTATATGAGATTGTGACAACGAACATGATACACGGCCCCTGTAAAGGCTTCGACGAGTCCCAACTATGTTGTCAAGGAAAGTACGGTTCCACATCATTGTGTGGAAAGGGTTTTCCGAAAGTGTGCAGGGGCGACATGTACTTTGGGAACAACGGGTACCCTCTGTATCGAAGGACAGCAGTAGGTGAAGGGGGCCACTCTTTCGAGAAAAAAGTAAAGGGAGAGAAAATCAAAGTTGACAATTCATGGGTTGTCCCCTACAGCCCGTACCTATGTTTAAAGTATAAAACGCACATAAATGTTGAGTGCTCAAATTCTATAAAGTGCATAGCCTACGTTACAAAGTACGTCAACAAAGGATGTGACCGCATTCTGTTTTCGAAAACGAAAGAAGGGGAAGATGTTAATGAAGTGAGAAAATTCCAGGAGGCACGATTCGTCAATGCGAATGAGGCGTCGTGGAAGATTTTCAAATTTGCGATTCACAGAAGTCACCCCTCTGTGGCAACTCTTGACTTGCATCTAGAAGGAGAGAACGCGGTATCTTTCAAGGAGAACGCGTCTAAGGAGGAGATCGATAGAAAAACCTCTAAAGACACTCATTTGACAGCTTTCTTCAAACTGTGTGCGCGAAACGAATTTGCAGCAGGCCTATATTATAATCAGCTTCCCAACCACTTTGTTTTTAATAACACTAGCAGTGTCTGGGAAGAAAGAAAGACGACAGCATCTTCTCTAGGAAGGATACATGCTGTCA
This sequence comes from Oratosquilla oratoria, assembly GCF_046742065.1. Lineage (NCBI taxonomy): Eukaryota > Metazoa > Arthropoda > Malacostraca > Stomatopoda > Squillidae > Oratosquilla > Oratosquilla oratoria. The sequence continues at coordinate 2,035,079 of NC_134797.1, read as the reverse complement.
CAAATAAAACTGTCGAGCTCTTCTATTTGAGACTACTTTTAACACACGTAAAGGGGCCTACGTCTTACGAGGATCTTCGGACATTTGAAGGGGTGATCTACCCCACTTACAGAGAAGCCGTTAAAGCGATGGGACTCCTAAACGACAAAGAAACTTGGAAGAAAACTATATTGGAAATCACCAACCACACTAATGACCGCAATCAGTTGCGAGCTACTTATGCGAGCATGCTGGTGTTTTCGGAATTAGAGGACCAGTCAGGTATCTGGGAAGAGACCAAAGATTTGTTCGCCAGTGACTTCCTGCAGAACCAAAAAGCGACGGAATACAACGATGAAATTTACCTTGACGCTCTAGACGATATCCAGGAACATGTGTGGAACTGCGGAGGGGGCTCTATCACCCAATATGGGCTACCACTTTCAAGATGTGGCGAGAAAACATCAAACATCATACGCCGAGAAAAGGCCTATAACAAAGAGAAGTTGACAGAAGAGGTGAAGGAGAAGTCTCTTCTTCTGAACAGCAAACAGAGACTGTTACGATACTGTGCTATTTCGCATCGAGAACGCCCAAAAGTACAGGCACAATGGGATATTCCTGGATGCTCCAGGTGGGACGGGAAAGTCTTTCGTGCTCAACATTTTACTGGATATTGTTCGTTCTCAGGGAAAAATTGCCTTGGCTGTCGCTTCATCGGGTATCGCCTCTACTGTTTTTCATGGAGGAAGAACTGCACATAACATGTTCAAGATCCCGTTAATGGATTACAACAAAGTGTGCGCCTGTAGCATCAAGAAAAACTCAGAGTTGGCGAAGCTCCTATCAATGACGTCTCTAATAGTCTGGGATGAAGTTGTGATGGCAAACAAGAACACGTTAGCTACTCTTGATGTTTCCCTTTGGGACATTTTGGGCGTTCCAGGAAGGTTTATGGGGGGGATAGTATTTGTCTGTGCGGGAGATTTTCGTCAAATCCTCCCAGTTATAAGAGGGGGAGGAATGAATGATGAGCTCGAATACTGTATAAAGTCCGGTTATTTCTGGGACGACCTTTTAAAGTTGGAACTAACACGTATCGTGAGACTCAAGGCAGATGACACGAAGAACAAGATATTTGCGAAAAATCTATTGGCTCTGGGGAGAGGGGAGAGTGGACCCGTAAAACTTCCCGAGAAGTTTGGGATTGTCGTTGAGACCCGTAAAGAGTTAGTGGACAAAGTCTATGATAATTTAGAGGAAAATCACCTGAATACTTCATATTTCGAGAAGAGGGCTATCATTTCCCCCACAAACGATGATGTCGACAGGATAAACTTGATGGTCTACGATAAGTCTGAAGAACCAGAGAAAGTGTACATGAGTGTTGACACTGCAATGGAAGAAGTAACGGACATTCAGACATCGGTTTTCAATGCCATAACGAGCCCCTCTCTCCCTCTTCACATGTTGAGACTGAAAGTAGGAAGTGTCATCATGGTTATGAGGAATATATGCCCTCCCAAGTTGTGTAATGGGTCCAGAGTAATAGTGACTAATCTTAAAAAATATATCATAGTCGGAAAGATCTTAGGCGGTACACACAGGGATGAACAGGTTTTACTCCCGAGAATTACTCTGGAGTCTACTGATACCACTATACCATTCAAGCGGAAACAATTCCCTGTTAAGCTTAGTTATGCGATGACGATAAACAAATCTCAGGGGCAGACATTTGATAGGTGTGGAATATTGCTTGATTCTGCACAGTGCTTTGCCCACGGACA
>NC_134797.1:2018313-2020813 GCF_046742065.1 Oratosquilla oratoria | reverse complement strand
GCTATTTAAATCAAATAAATCTGATTTAAATAAAAAAATATATTTTTTTTTTCCTAAAAAATAAAAAAAAATCACCAACCCTGGTGTCTTCTAACCTCATACAATAACACCTGTTTTGTCCGGCTAAAATTGGCATTTCAAAGCATAATAGTGCCTTAAAAATAGTTTCTTATTTCATTATAAAAGTTTATATTAACTTAGACTGCATTGAATAAGTCAATAGTTGATATATTTGTCCTATATTCAATATTAGGTTTCTAGTTTTTTATATATTTGTCCAATATAAAATGTTAGGTTACAAAGAAAGCAATGGCCTCCGATAGCGGACCCAGGGATCTGGGTGCGCACGTCTTGTGTAATAGTACTCCTTGGTATAAATAAAAAATATATATATATGTATATATATATGTATATATATATGCGTGTGCGTGTGTGTGTGTGTGTGTGTGTGTGTGTGTGTGTGTGTGTGTGTGTGTGTGTGTGTGTGTGTGTGTGTGTGTGTGTGTGTGTGTATGTGTGTGTGTGTGTGTGTGTGTGTGTGTGTGTGTGTGTGTGTGTGTGTGTGTGTGTGTGTGTGTGTGTGTGTGTGTGTGTGTGTGTGTGTGTGTGTGTGCGTGTGTGTGTGTGTGTGTGTGTGTGTGTGTGTGTGTGTGTGTGTGTGTGTGTGTGTGTGTGTGTGTGTGTGTGTGTGTGTGTGTGTGTGTGTGTGTGTGTGTGTGTGTGTGTGTGTGTGTGTGTGTGTGTGTGTGTGTGTGTGCGTGCGTATGTGTGTGTGTGTGTGTGTGTGTGTGTGTGTGTGTGTGTGTGTGTGTGTGTGTGTGTGTGTGTGTGTGTGTGTGTGTGTGTGTGTGTGTGTGGGTGTGGGTGTGGGTGTGTGTGTGTGTGCGTGTGTGTATGCGTGTGTGTGTGCGTGTGTGTGTGTGTGGTTGTGTGTGTGTGTGTGTGTGTGTGTGTGTGTGTGTGTGTGTGTGTGTGTGTGTGTGTGTGTGTGTGTGTGTGTGTGCGTGTGTGTGTGGTGTGTGTGTGGTGTGTGTGTGTGTGTGTGTGTGTGTGTGTGTGTGTGTGTGTGTGTGTGTGTGTGTGTGTGTGTGTGTGTGTGTGTGTGTGTGTGTGTGTGTGCTTCTGTCACTGCCGTGAGCGAGTGGCGCTCCGTGGGGTGCCGTTTATCGAGCCCGCGTTCGGTAGACGTGTGCCCTGTGGAGCAAAAGCTAGCTGTAGCCAATCGCTTTGCTCTACTGGAGAATAAAGTGGCTGAAAACCAGGAGTTCTTGGTGGTGTGGGACTCCATGGTTCGAGGCTATGACGACAACCTGTAGCGGAAGACTAAGCGACGTTGCAAGCTTGTATGTTAACTATCCGTGGGATCACCGATTGTACCCAGTCCATCAGGGAGCGAGGACGGACGAACACGGTTACGATTATTCATACGGGAAGTAACGATGTAGGTAGGGTGAGATCAGGGGAACTTGTTCGGAATTACAGGGTCCTCCTTCAGTCGATGAAGGAACGTGGGAGACGTCACGTAGTCTGTGGGATCCTCCCGAGGATCTACGCAGGCTCGTGTTGGAACATTAGAGCCATAGGGATCAATGATAGGATATCGTAGTTGTGCATACAATTGGGATACCACTTTCTTGATCCTTGGTATCTCTTTTCTAGGCGCCATGACCTTTATGCTTCTGATGGGATCCACCTTACCCGCAGAGGCAAAGATGTTCTTACAAACCTCATCGTGGGAGTTTGTAATGAACTAGCTCCTTTTTTGGGGGTAGAAGCCCAAAGGGAAGGGGAAATAGAATGTACTTGGGAAAACAGTGTAGAGTATGGCATTAATGTAGAACAATATGCCAGTATAGGACAAAATATAATTTTAGAATATAATGTCGGTAGAGGACGAAATGTTACATTAGGATGTAATGTCAAAGGACAGAATGTCACGATGGGATGTAATGACAGTGGAGGACAAAAGATCACGATGGGATGTAATGATAGTGGAGGACAAAATATCACGATAGGATGTAATGATACTGGAGAAAATATCACGGTAGGATATAATGTCAGTGAAGGACAAAATATAATTTTAGGAAGTGATGCCGGACAGAATGTCAATGAAGGCCAAAATATCACGATAGGATGTAATGACAGTGTAAGACAAAAGATCACAATGGGATGTAATTATAGTGGAGGAAAAAATATCACGGTAGGATATAATGTCACTGCAGGACAAGATATAATTTTAGGAAGGGATGCCGGACATAATGTTAATGAACGACGGGAGGCCGGTGTGAATCACGGTGACGTAGCGGGACATAGTGTACAAAAGAGATCGGACGACCGTGATCGACCAGATGTCCGTGATGGGGAAAATGTTACTCTTGATAGGAGAAATGTTGATGAGGTATTAAATGTCAATGAAGGAGCATATAATATAGAGCAAGGTATAAATAAAAAACAAAATGATGATGTAAGACATGATATTGGAACTCAAAGTGTGTCAAAA
>NC_134797.1:2003313-2008313 GCF_046742065.1 Oratosquilla oratoria | reverse complement strand
TATATATATATATATATATATATATATATATATATATGTATGTATATATATATATACCTTATCAGTATATGACACCACTGTGATATGTAAAATTATAATTCTGGCAACTCCCCAAGTTTTCTTTAAGAGGTTGTTCCATGTTTGTAGACCAGAGAGAACTCTGGAACAGTAAGCAAAAGAGACCGCTCATACTTTGCTTCTCCAAACACCAGTACCTTAATAATGTAGATAGGAACCACAAATCTACATTCTGGTGCCACCGTGGGATCCGAAGCACCAACTCTACCATTCCTCCGAAGCAACAACTCTACGACAGCGGCTCCTTTTGAACATAGCCATTTCCCAACTCTGATCTTTGCAGAAATCCAGCATCACACTCGAGGCAAAGACCTTTCTCCCATGCATCGCCAAACATCAATACGACGCAACCCCTCTTTGCTGCATCGTTCATCCTACTACGAAGCAAAGAGTCCTACTTCTAAGCTGTGAATTACCCAGCATCACTACAAAGCACCGCTGTATTGCTTCACTCCATCGCACAAACGCTACGAGCAAATCCCTCATCATCCGGCATCCTGCTAGGAAGCACCACTGCATTGCTTCGCAGCATCCTCCAGCATCTACTACAAGGAAAATCCTCTTCGCCGCATTCTCCTGCATCCACTACACTATCGCACGAGTTGAACGACCTCCCTCCTCCAATATCAAATGGCGCTTCGCACGTCACTGCACCAACAACCAACGGTCATCTACGCGAAAACGATCGTCGTATCATCAACAACCAACGCCCCCCCTCCACTCCACGTATCTACCTTCGCAAGAGCTCAATCTCCATCTCCCTTTCCCTTATTTCTTTGCCACATGTTATACATACATGTATATATATGTATATATATATATATGTGTGTGTGTGTGTGTGTGTGTGTGTGTGTGTGTGTGTGTGTGTGTGTGTGTGTGTGTGTGTGTGTGTGTGTGTGTGTGTGTGTGTGTGTGTGTGTGTGTGTGTGTGTGTGTGTGTGTGTGTATTTTCAACTCACCAGCCAAATATACTATACTAATTACACCTCCTGTTTCCACCAGTGCATCTTACCACCGATTTGCCAACTGCATCACCTTCATCTACTAGCACTACGACATCATCTTGGGTAAGTAAATATTTTTCCGTTCTCATTATCACCAGGAGTAACACGGTCACTACCCGTTTTTCTGATAAATTAGTCCATGAACGTGTCCAAACTCCTCCCTAACTCGAAATACCGATCTTGTACACAAAGCCGCTCTACGCTCAATTCAAATACACAAAACATATCCCTCTCTTTCTGCTAACAACTCTTCAGAAAATTCACCTGCTACTCAAAGCACTATAACAACACAAAACCTTATCACCGTAGTCAAGGATGAGATAACATTACCTATCTTTAACGGCAAGAACATTCCTGTACACAATTTTTTTCTTTAAGATTGAAATAGAGATAACACGAAGAAACATCACAGACGACAAAAGCAAAATATGTATCTTAACATCCAAGATAGATAAGAAAAACACATTAGCTGGTGACGTCATTCAGTCTGATTTATTTGAAGATACTACAGACTATCAGGAATTTGTACAGCAATTTAAAAAGTCCTTTGATACATTTGAGCCAATTGGAGCACTTTCCCCCCTATACTCTTTGGCAAAAACTTGCAATCATGGTCCACACAATACAAAAGAAAAAACTGTCAAAATCGCTTAAACATTTAAAAGTAAACTCAGAGAAAGACTCAAAAACTCAGACTGGGTCTCAGACAACAAAACTTCATTTGAATAGGTAGTCTCACTAATGGCATATTTTCGACTACTCTCCCAATTACACCCAGATGCACTCCAGAAAGCTAGCACAAATACATTCACATCAGGTGTCACATTAGGTGAATTATCCAGGAAATTCCCTGACACGAATAAATCTATCACACAGATAAAGAGCCAGTCAGTACCCATTGCACCCACCCACACAATAGCCCAAGTCACTGGGTCACCTCACATAACACGAGATCAAGACATACATCTCGCACTCGATTTCGCTCACGCCAACGCTCTCCTTTATGAACACAAATGTTTTGTACATACTGCCACAAACCAGGGACATCTCGTTAGCACGTGTTACCACACATTCATCACGTTACATGTCTTCAAACGAGTGCTCGTTGCCTTGTGCATCGCAGGCAACACAGTCAAGAATCCCCAGGTCGCTCTCCTGCTAGGCACTCACGTAACGCATTTCCTGCAAGACATTCACGTAACACATCTCCTGCAAGGTATTCACGTAACACATCTTCTTTGTGACGACAGAATAGAAAGACTGTGTACACCAAGGACAGTTACTCCATACCCAGATATTCAATCATCAACCGCACCGATGCATATCCTGAATACCCCAGACGTATCTTCCCTTTCCTTAACTTTCAATGCTACATCTAGCAACACCAAAGTGATAATCTTTCTTTACACGGGTTCCCCAGTTAACATCATGTCAGTACACAGTTTCCACAAACTCCGTACTGAAACAAAACGTGTCACCATTTTTTAATCCCCCGACGTCAACCTTTCCAATGTAGATGGCGTACCACTCCCTATCACTAGTAAATTCTCCCTAGACATTACTTTCAAAGATGAATGCCCATCCATTCCAGTTACCACCTTTGTAACTAATGTTTACTTTTCTGCTGATATCCTCATAGGCTTAACATTGATGAAGCAATATAACATAATCCTTTACACTGCTTAAAATGACAATATTTATGTAAATTTTCCTCCCTGCATTGCCATCAACAACTTCCCACAAAGTCAACCACATCAACGTGGCCAATTAGATAGAACATGACTTAGTGTCAGTTAATTGTAGCCTCCTCTCATTCGAATTCACTCCGCTTCATCACACGAGGATGCATCAGCTGCTAGCACAAATGGTACCGCCACCCAAACACCTTCCCACGACTCTAAATCTGCTACTTTACTGACAGCTGTGAACTTGCGCTCCAAACGTAACAGACGCACTAACTCCTCCCGCATCTCCAAGTCAGGAAAACTCAGGACAAAACACCTAGTAAATACCACTGATTTTTCACCGCCTGAGGACAACTTGCTACTCCTAGAGGAATTCAACAATGAATCCACCCCACTCACGCAGTGTTTATCAGCCCAAAAACGCTGCTCCCTCGTGAGTATACAAAGATACACATACGAGTTTTCCAAGCACAAAACACCGATGTACTCTGTATGCCAGAAACTTACAGTGTTAATGGCATTTCCCTTCTTTCAGCCATCAGCTCTACGTCAAAGAAAGGCCATACTTGTACTTTTATTGCCAATGACACTAACGCACCCTTCCATCTCAAAGTTGGTACAAACATTTGCGATTTCAAAATATATCCGTCACGCATCAAAGTCATGGATGACAAATTCCCCACTTCTCAAGTGTGTATCATAATTTCTGACGTGCCCACAGCACAGGAACCCATTGATACATCACATTTCAATCCCACAAACTACCCTGATGCACAACTTACTTGCTTGTACTTTGCAACAAGATCAGACATACCATTGCCATTTTAGGTGAACCCCTTGGAGTCACTGATTTTATTCAGTATCATATACCCCTTCGTTAGGACTCTAAACCACAATACATTCCAGCATAAATATTACCAAACAGTAAACGCATGATTGTAGATAACCTCATCCAGACCATGATTTCGCAAGACATCAGCGAATGGAATTTATCCCTTTTTGTTGCCCCTAAACACGATGATTCCATCCGCCCAGCAGTAGACTTCAGAGAGTTAAATAAGCTGACCATACCAGATAGACACCCAATCCCTCTATTACAAAACATCTTTCACTCCGTCGGTGAAAACAACGTAGTGTTCACGACCTTAGACCTTGTATCGGGATATTTCCAGATCCTCCTTGCTCCAGAGTCTAGGCCTCTGACAGCCTTGAGCACACCAACAAGTCAGTATCACTTCAAACGACTAGCCATGGGTCTCGTTTCAGCTCCTTTACTGTTCACATGACTTATGCACACAGTCCTTGCAAATCTCATAGGTCATTCAGTGTTCATGTACCTCAATGACGTGATCATCGCTTCCAAATTCGTTACCGAACATCTACACACTCTGCACACTGTCTTCTCACGACTAGCAAAAGCATGTCTTAAACTGAAGCTTAAGAAGTGGTTCTTCAGAAAGAAATACGCTTCCTAGGGCATGTCCATAATTCACAAGGAATTTTAACCTCGCAGGGCAAGGTCATGGGAGTCATTGAAATTTCACGCCCTATTTAAGTGGAACACATACGCTCATTCCTTGATCTGTCAGGATTTTACAGACGTTACATTCAAGCGTACGCTAGTATAGGAACACCGTTAACTCCATTACTTAAAAAGGTCACACCCTTCATTTAGTCACCTGACAAAAAGAAAGCCTTTAATGACTTAAAGAACGCCTTAGCCACGGCACCTATACTTGCTTTACCAAACCACAAGCTTCCTTTCACAATCTACATTGATGCGTCCTACACAAGACTTGGCGCATTCCTCATACAACAACACGGCACAAAACTAACTCAGACCAATTAACTATACGAGTCGCACACTCAACAAACACGAGCGAAATTAATCAGTCACAGACATAGAAGCTATAGCATGTATACACGCACTCAAACATTTCAAAGAGATCATCCTTGGTTACAAGATACACATATATACGAACCATCAACCAATATTACACCTCTTTAAAGGAAATCATCTTTCAGGAAAACTTGCCCGCTGTTTCCTTATCATACAAGAGTTCATGCCTAACTTTCATTTTGTTCAAGGAAAAGCGAACCTAGTTGCAGACGCTCTCAGTCGCCATATTGCGACCATCACTCACAAACCTATTTCAGTAACTCTTCAACAAGCGCGTGTAGCCGCAGCGCAGAGATCAGATCCTCTTTGGAGACGTGTCATATACTTCCCCGA
>NC_134797.1:1995813-1998313 GCF_046742065.1 Oratosquilla oratoria | reverse complement strand
TTATTAATTTCTATTATTCTCTATATACACATATGTTATTTTTTTACATAATATATTTGTCTGCTTATTTATTTGTTCACCTATCTATCTATTTACCTGTTTATTGATTTCTTATCTGTTTACTTGATTATTTTTATCTAATTTTGGTGTTCAATATAAACCCACTATCGGAGAAATAATATCGGAAGTACAGGAAAACTATATATTTCGACTACTATCTGTAGTCCTCTTCAGCAGAATTTTGGTGTGTTGTCTTATTCATGTATCTACTCATTTATTTATTTACCTATTCACTTCTTTGTTTATTCCCTTGTTTATTTTTATTCTTATTGACTTATTCAATCACCTGTATGTATTTCTTTATGTCTCCTACTGATAAAGTGAAATTTTGACGACAATCAAAGGGTTATTAACTTTCCACGGGTTCTTTAAAACTGAATCAAATCATCTGACGGCAGATTTAGTGAGATCTATCAACTGTCTTAGGTAGTAAAAGGGTTAATTGACTGTCGATTATTTTTTTTTTTCAAAACAATAAGATTGCCTAATGTCAGCCTAAATACAGGTTGTAAATCACCTTTACCAGCCAAATATATTTGAATCTGTTTTATTCCAAACAATGACGACGGTGACGACGACGACAAGAAGAACAACAACGACGACAGCAATAATAACAACAGGAACGACAATGAGAATGACAATTGAAAAGACAACATGACAACAACAACAACAAAAAGAGAAAAAAAACGTTTTAACAAAAAAGAGAGTGAAGTTTTAAGGATCATTTCCAGGGAGAGCACCAACCGGATTTAAAAAGAGAATGAAGAAGAGGAAGAAGAAGATTAGGAAGATAATGAAATGAAGGATGGGGTGGAGGAGGACAATAATAATACGGAAAATAAGGACAGTACGAACGAGGACAATAGCGAGAACAAGAATGAATATGAGGGCAATGACAATGATAAGATGAGGACTAAGAGAAGGAATAGAAGGAGTAGAAGGACGAGGAAGAGGAAAAAGAGGTGGAGGAGGAGGAGGAGAAAGAGAAGATAGGAAAAGGAAAAGGAGGAGAAGAGAGTGGGAAGGAGGAAAAGTAAGAGAAGGAGAAGATAGAAGTGGAGAAGTGGAAGAAGGTGATGGGAAGCGGAATGAAGAGAAGACAAGGAAATGAGGGAGATAAAAAGAATGAGCAGATGAGAAAAGTAAAGAAGATACGACGAGGAAGAGATGGGAGAAGGGAAGGAGTAGCAGAGGAGAGGAAGGAAGAGGCGATGGGGAAAGTAAGAAAGAAGAGGAGGAAGAGATGAGAATGTGAGGAAAGACAAGTTAGACGAGGTGGAGATGGCGAGGTAAAAAGGGGGAACATGCATACACAAACACAAATATCATGTGCACATTCTTTTGCGTGTGTGTGTGAGTGTGTGTGTGGATTGACAATAAATGCCTACAGCTTAAAGGTGAAGAAATGTATCTACTTTATTTATCTTCAGAATATATATGGTTATAGGGGTTTGTTTGGAAAAACCTAGGAAGTGTTTGTAATTAATAAATTTCCGCCGCACTAAAATTAAATGAAAATAAGCAATATTTAAAATTTGGTAAAATTATACAATCACTTTACATTTGCATATTTTTTCTTACAAAAGCTATCATGATTTGTGGCAACATTAATTTCACAAATATAAATAATATCTATGAACACATACAATGTTTTGTTTAATTATATTGATTCTTATGATACAAAAAAATTAGCTTAAGGGGGAACTACAGTAGTGGCGTGTTCCCTCACCATAAACCGTCTAACTTTAACCCTTAACACTAACAAAATATATATATTTTTATAGTAAATATAGCTTTAAACACTCCCCCTCCCAGGTGTGCGCCCCCTCCCGAAGTTGGGAAACCCTTGTTTGAAAATACATGCATACACAAACACAAATATCATGTGTACACATTCTTTTGTGTGCGTGTGTATGTGTATGTGTGTGTGTGTGTGTGGATTGACAATAAATGTCTACAGTTGAAAGGTGAAGAAATGTATCTAGTTTATTTATCTTCAGAATACATATAGTTATAGGGGCTTATCTGCAAAAACGTAGGAGTTTGTGAATAAACAATTTCCGCCCGCACAAAAATTAAGTGAAAAAAAAAATTCAACACTTGGTGAAATTATACAATCATTTTCCATAAACATGCTTTCTTCTTACAAAAGCTATCATGTTTTGTGGCAACATTAATTTCACAAATATAGATAATATTTATGGATACGTACAATGGTTTGTTTAATCATATTAATTCTTAAGTCACAAAAGATACTATGAGACTTCAGGGGATACTACATAAACCTCCTAACTTTAACTCTTAACCCTAACCAATTTTTTTCCGAAATAGAATATAGTTATCCAAGTACCTGGAGTGATAGGGTATCAGAATATATATGGTTATGGGGATTATCTCTAAAACCCTAGGAGGAGTTCGTGTACAAACAAACAAATAAACA
>NC_134797.1:1988313-1993313 GCF_046742065.1 Oratosquilla oratoria | reverse complement strand
AAACCGTTGCAAATCCAAACATGAGACATAACACTACAAACGCCAATACGAGACAAAACGCCACTAGTGCAAATACGAGACAAAACACCGTAACCACAAGCATGCCACATTCCGCCACAAAACGAACCCAGAGGCTCTCCTCAGTATTTCGTCATTGCCCGAAATACTAGGTGACCTCCCCCAAAGTGATTAGCAAGTAAGAAACTCTAGTATAAAACTTAGAACTTTAATAAGACTCATCGGATTAATTCTTATCCTAACAAGATAGAACATCCCTATAGCTACTAAAGAAGAGTCTTGAACCCGAAATCGCGATCTTGCTGATATGACTACATACAGCCAAGTCATAAATTTCCTTTCTAAGGAACACAAATCTATAATAAGATGTATGGAAAATATCTTTAAGAAAATAATTAATGCACAATTAGCCATCACTTTTAATTATATGTATATATATATATATATATATATATATATATATATATATATATGCAGAAAGATCCCTATAAACAACACGTGATCCACAAATTTTGCTGGTAACCACTAAGGAAATCGGAAGAAAACAGTAATTCCCAAGCGCTTTCGTGTAATTCACATCTTTACAAAGGATTACAAGGGCGGAGCATGCCGACAGGAGACCTTTTGATACATATCTAGGTCGGATGCAAAAAAAAAAAAAAAAATCATATTAATAATAAATTAAAACTATAATAATGTAAAAATAACAAATAAAATACATAAACAAATGCATAGGTATAGTTGAATAACAAACAAACAGGTAAATAGTAAATGATTATAAATTGACATATAACTAATAATAAATGAAAATCAGACAGACAAATTATAACAAAACAAAAACAAATAATATAACATAAATTATAATCATTACAGCATCTTACTTAGGTATTTATCTAAATGATTCTTAAAGCTTCGAACTGAACTACATTGCACTACCTGTGCAGGAAGTTTATTCCATTCATTAACTACACGGTTGGCAAAGTTGTTTCTACCTACTTCCAAATTGAATCTATTTCCGGACAGTTTGAGACCATTGTTTCTTGTCTGATTCTCATTCAATGTGAAAATTTGGTCACTTTTGATGTTGTCAATTCCCTTTAAAATCTTAAAGACCTGTATCAAGTCACCTCTGAGTCTACGCTTTTTTAGGGAAAACAGATTCATGTGCTTAAGTCGATTTTTCGTATGATTTATTTTTGATATTTGGAATCAGTTTTGTGGCTCGCCGTTGTACTTTTTCCAGTCTGTCAATGTCTTTAATGAGATTCGGTGACCATACGGAAACAGCATATTCCAAATGTGGACGAACTAACGATTTATATAGCTTGTTAATGAGTGATGGACTTTTGAAATCAAAAGATCGCGCAATCAGTCCTAGAATCTTATTTGCTTTCTCAGAGGCTGAAATACACTGCTTGGATGATTTGAGGTCGTTACTGATAATTACGCCGAGATCTTTTTCACTATCCACTTTTATTAACGAATTTCCAAATAACTTGTAATCGTACTTACTGTTATTTTTACCTATGTGCATTACCTTGCATTTACTTGTGTTAAATTTCATTAGCCACTTTTCAGACCATTGCTGTAATTGATCTAAATCTTCTTGAATATCTAATTGGTTTGAGTGATCATTTGCCACTCCGCACAGTTTTGTATCATCAGCAAATTTGGATACAGTAGATTTTAGTCCATGGTCTATATCATTTATATATACTATGAATAGAAGTGGCCCAAGAACGGAACCCTGAGGAACTCCACTTGCAACACTTTTCCATCCAGAAGTTTTTCCATTTAAAACAACTTTCTGTTTTCGACCTTTCAACCAATTACTAGTCCAACCTAATAGGCTACCACTTATTCCGTGCAAAGCTAATTTAGTAAGTAGTCTTTCGTGTGGGACGGTATCAAAAGCTTTTGCAAAGTCTAGATATATTAAATCTATATTGTTTCTTTTGTCATAATTCGAGATAACTGTGTTGTAGAATTCAAGTAAGTTAGTCACGCAAGAACGTTTCCGTCTGAAACCATGCTGGCTATCATTTATCAAACGGTTACTTTCTAAATGATATTCGATATCATCTCTGATGATAGTTTCCATTATTTTTCCTACGATCGAAGTCAAACTTATAGGCCTATAGTTATTTGGTTTCTTTTTGTCACCTTTTTTGAATATGGGAGTAACGTTAGCTAGCTTCCATTCTCTTGGGACATCTCCGGATATGATGGATTTCTTGAAAATCTTCAGGGGAATACATCTTCAGGTATTCCCCTGAAGATGTGAATTACACGAAAGCGCTTGGGAATTACTGTTTTCTTCCGATTTCCTTAGTGGTTACCAGCAATATGTATATATATATATATATATATATATATATATATATACAAACATGTATGTTTATATATACATATATATGTATATATATATATGCTGGGAAATTGTGACAAGTTGATGAAAATGAAAAAAAAGTCATTGGTCTAGTTCCGAGTTCTTTAGATTTTTTCCTGGCCAGTTTGGCTCTATGCTTCTTCTGAAGAAGCATAGAGCGAAACCGGTCAGGAATAGACTCAGGTACTCGGAACTAGACCCTTGACTTCTTTTTCCACCTTCATCATATATGCATATATATATATATATATATATATATATATATATATATATATAATTTATTTATCTATCTATCTACCTATCTATCTATTTGTATACTTATATAGCTGTCTATATTTGTATCTATCTATTTATCTATCTATTCTAAATATTATTTTCTCTTCTCTTATATTCCATCCCCTTTCACTGGCTCTCTTCCTTTCCTTTTATTTGGATAAAAACTCTGTGGGTTCATCATTAAACTTCTCCAATCTTTCTTCCCTAATCACATATTCCACTCATTGAGCAAGAGTATCGTTTGGATGTGATTGTGATTGAAATTTTCGCTTGGAAGACGGTCTGATGTGACATTAATTAATGATGTTTATTAAGAGATGACAGATGGGAAGAAAAAGACGGAACAGATCTTCAAGAAATTATTGACATATTTTCTGGAAAGTGGTCTCGCCAGTGAAACTAAAAATTTAGCAAATTTAATGCGACCTTTGATGCAATAAAGTGTTGCGTGATTTACTGGGCGTAGGAATACTTCGCCCTAAGGGATTTTGGCAACAAGTAATTTAATGTCGACATTTTGAGACAACAACTGACCAAGTCGTCTTTCTTAGAATCGAGTTTTTTAACAATGAGGCCAGGGTCGGGGAAGGTTCATCTGAGCTGGATAGAATCCTGTGGTTTTCAACAAAATAGAATGTTTATTATTGAAGATTCGCTGCAGGAACGTTACAGCCCTACGATGGCTTCATCCGGGTTGGTAAGGTTGTTTGCATGGTATAAAGTGGTTGTGAAGTCTCGAGCGTGTTGGTATGGTTATGATTGTGTTGTGAATGGAGTCTGAAACCAGTGCTCCATCAGTTTGGTCGTACATATTAAGTGCCAGATGCATTGAAACGCCAAAATGTTGTTATCAACCCTTTCGATGTCCAGCGTGCACACGCGCGAACACACGCATATAGAGCAAGCAGAACTCCAAACGTCTTAAGACCGACTCTCAAGATATTCTCCATTGTCACGGATCCTCCCAAGGGACAGTTTATTGTCACTAAGTGACCAGAAGACCCGAATTTTCACCCAACGCCCTAAACTGAACTGTAAATTTTGTGTATTTGTATATATGGAATCCTTTGTAAATATGTAAAATCTGGCAATCCCCGAGTCTACCTCGGAAGTTGCATTGTATATGTAGTCGAGAGAGTAGTCTGGAATATTAAAGTAAAGACAACTCCCAGACTTTAATTCACCAATGTAGAAGTAAACACCAACTCTACACTGGTATACCGCACCTTTAATATCCACTGTTGCAGAGAGGGGTTAGAAAGCTGTGAAGGTGCGACTTAAACAAATACCTATAGCACTTCCTGGTGATCAAACCCAGCCTCTCAGCGTTTGAAACAGTGACGCTATCCACTACTCCACACAGCCGTCTTTTAAACAGAATTAAATCCTTTAATTCAACATTTTTATCTAGATCGTTCATGTGGGGTCAGTTACACAATAATAGATTATGTTAATGATTGTTTGATATGTTATTTTACTTTACAAGTGAATATATATTTTAAAGAAAAACGATGCAAAATAAAGAAATTTTCTTACTCAAATACAGGTTGAAATGACAGAACATTTAGGGTGATTGCGTCCGGAGAAGGCATACTCTAATTAGAAATAATTTGTCTGGTGTTCTTGGAAGGCAACTCTGGTGATGAGTCAGTCGAAACAATGAGGACTGGTGGAGGAGGAAAAGGAGAAGGAGGAGGAGGAGGAGGAGGAGAAGGAGGAAGATGAGGAAGAGATGGGGAGTAGAAGGAGGAGGAAGAGGAGGAGGAGGAAGAGCAAGAAGAAGAGGAGGGGGAGTAGGAGGAAGTAGAAGAGGAGGAGGTGTAGGAAAAGAAATTAAGGGACAGGAATGATAGAGACTGATGATGAGGAGAATCGTAATTTTGTTGTCAGTAACCAGCGTTTTTTATCCTGAAGGATAGTATCGTGAAGATGAGGTGGTAATGGAGAGATCTGAGGAAGGTGGAGGGACGGAGGAAGCTAAAAGTGATAACATTTTTATATTGTTATTCTCCAACCCTTCTATGTTTTTGGAAACTGGAACCCGTATATTTTCCGTCGACGCCTAACTACAATAGGTCCTTAGCTTTATTTGGGTTCTAGAGTCTAGTTAATTATGATTAGAAAAATTATTTGTCCGGTGCTAGCCAGAATAAATGTATAAGCCGACTCTACTCCCGAACAGGCTAGATGGCAGATACATTCTTCATTTCATATATGTATGAGTATAGGCAATGGTATAACACTCCTTTTGTAGACAATAGTAATCAGTACATACATATGCCAAAATGTCTTTCCCCTCTTATAATGGAGGTTGCCA
>NC_134797.1:1975813-1980813 GCF_046742065.1 Oratosquilla oratoria | reverse complement strand
TGTGTGTGTGTGTGTGTGTGTGTGTGTGTGTGTGTGTGTGTGTGTGTGTGTGTGTGTGTGTGTGTGTGTGTGTGTGTGTGTGTGTGTGTGTGTGTGTTGGTACATTGTGACAAATTAATGAAGGTGGAAAAAGAAGTCACGGGTCTAGTTCCGAGTTTTTTAGTTTATTCCTGACCGGTTTTGCTCTATGCTTCTTCTTTTGGGTCCCTTGTTGTTCATTATGTACATAAACGACTTAGACGACGGGATTAATAGTGATGTTAGTAAGTTTGCGGACGACACTAAAACAGGACGCCTAATTAGGCCAGGAGACGACGCAGAGATTCTGCAGGATAATCTTAACAAATTGTTCAGATGGTCGGTGAAATGGCAAATGAATTTCAATATCTCTAAGTGTAGCGTGTTAAACGTGGGGCTACACAGCCCCGAAAATAGATACAGCTTAGATAACACGCTTTTAGAGAAAACTGAGTGCGAGAGAGACTTGGGAGTTCTAGTGAGTCCGGACATTAAAACCAGGAAACAGTGCATTAGCGCCATGAATAAAGCTAACAGAGCATTAGGTTTCATTGCTAGGACGGTAACAAATTAAAATGCAGATGTAATTATTAAACTCTATCTAGCGATAGTTAGACCCATCCTTGACTATGCGGTAAAGTTTTTGTCTCCGTCCTACAGAATGGACATCAATTCAGTACAGAGAAGAATAACCAAAATGATACATGGACTCAGAAATTTGCCTTACGAAGAGAGGCTTAGGCATCTTAACTTACACTCTCTGGAAAGACGCAGAGTGCGGGATGATCTAATAGAGGTGTTCAAGTGGATCAAAGGCTTTAACAAGGGTGGTGCAAACAAGGTCATCATATTAAAACAACAGAGCAGGACTCGCAGTTTTGGATATAAACTGGACAAATTTTGATTTAAAAAGGAAATAGGCAAGAATTGGTTTAATAATAGGGTTGCCGACGAATGGAATAAACTTAGTAACCATGTAGTAAGCGCTGAAACTCTCAGTTGTTTTAAGAAACGATTAGACAAATTTATGGATGTGATATTCTTATATATATATATATATATATATATATATATACACACATATATATATATATATATATATATATGTATATATATATGTGTGTGTATATATATATATATATATATATATATATATATATATATATATATACCGCCACCAAGTATTTCCACTTAGATCGTAGGAGGCGAGAAGAAAGGGACGGGGATTGGGACTAGGCATCCTTCTCCTTGTAGCCCCACAGGGGACATTCCTAAACGAAAAAGTAACGGCATAAGAGGGTCTGGGAGTTTTCGGACCAGCACCCTAAGGTTTGGGTCTTTTAATGTGCGTCGATGTGGTATAGATGAGAGTAAAAGGGAAGAGATAGGTAGTATGTTTGTGAGAATAAAGATGGATGTGTTGGCTTTGAGTGAAACTAAGTTGAAAGGGAAGGGTGAGTGTAAGTTTGGGAGTGTAAGAGGTTATCAGGAGTGAAGAGACGGCGAGGGAGGGAAGGGGTAGCTATTCTAGTAAGTGAAGAGATAGGTAAACGTGTAGTGGAGTGGAAGGAGGTTTCCTCAAGGATAATGTGGATGAAAGTGAAACTGGGAAAGGAGATGTGGGTCTTTGTAAGTGCATATGGGCCTGGCAGTGAGAAGAATGTAGAAGAAAGGGAGGCCTTTTGGATAGACTTAAATGAGTGCATAGAGGATTTAGGGAGAAATGTCAATGTAATAGTACTGGGAGACCTAAATGCTAGGGTAGGAAATGGTCCAATTGATGGAGTGGTTGGGAAATGTGGAGTTCCAGGAAAGAATCGTAGTGGAGAGTTGATGGTGGAAATATGTATAGAAAGAGAGTTGATGATTGCAAATACAGTGTTTCGGAAGAAAGTCAAGCATAAGTACACATGGGAGAGGGTGGTGGATGGAAATGTGGTAGATAGACCGTTGATTGATTATGTAGTGGTAAATAGGATTATGATAGGAAGAGTTAAGGATGTACATGTGCTAAGGGGAGAGGGTGGGGGAATATTAGATAATTTTTTGGTGGAAGGTAAGTTGAGAGTGGAGGATAGATGGAGAAAGAGGAAAGGGACAAAAGGTAGGGAGTTGCTTAGAGTGAACTCTTTAAATGAAAAGGAAAAGGAGAAGGAGTACAAGAAGAAGCTGAAGGAGTGGGAGGGAGTGAAGGATAGAGTAGAACTAGGTGTGAAGGAGGAATGGGGATGGTTCAAGGAGGGTGTCACAAAGTGTGCAAGGATGGTCTGTGGAACAAGAAGTACAGAAGGAAATAGAAAAAAGGGTAGTGAATGGTGGGATGAGGAAACAAAGAAGGTTGTAGAAGAGAAGAAGCGAGCTTTCACAGATTGGTTACAAAGTAGGACGAGGGAGTCATATGAGAGGTAAAAAGAAAAGAAAAGAGAAGTAAAGCAAAAGGTAAAGGAGGCAAAGCGGAGAGCGGATGTGAAATGGGGTATGAGTTTGACAGAAAATTTTGAAAGTGATAAAAAGATGTTTTGGAAAGAAATTAAGAGAGGAAGAGGAGGCAAATCAAATAGAGAAGAAAATGTAAAAGGTGCAGATGGAGAGATGATAATGGAAGAGAAGGCAGTAAGGGGAAGATGGGCAGAATATTTTAAGGAGTTGCTAAATGTGAAGGAGGATAGGGAGGGAAAGATAGTTGCAGTGGGAATTACTAGGAAAATGACCGTGATGAGTGAGGAATGGAGGAGAAATAAAGAAGGATGAAGTGAAGGCAGTTGTTAAGATGATGAGAGCAGGTAAGGCACCTGGTCTGGATGGATGCCATGCAGAATGTCTGAAAAAGGAGGTACAGTGATGGTGGACTGGCTGGTGAGGTTATTTAATGTTTGCTGGAGAGAGGGTAGAGTGCCGGAGGACTGGAGGAGTGCCTGTATAGTTTCACTTTACATGGGAAAAGGGGACAAGTGTGATTGTAGTAGTTTCAGATGGATTAGCTTGTGAAGTGTAGTTGGGAAGGCTTATGGGAGGATCTTAATTGAGAGGATTAGGAGAGGAACAGAGGGAGGAATTGGTGAGGAACAGTGTGGATTTAGGACAGGTAGAGGTTGTGTAGATCAGATCTTTGTGGTAAGACAAATATGTGAGAAAGCTATAGGAAAGGGGAAGGATGCTTTTTGGGCTTTTATGGATCTGGAAAAGGCTTACGATAGGGTAGACAGAAAGGCACTGTGGGAGGTTATGCAGATATATGGGATAGGAGGAAAGTTCCTAGGAGCTGTCAAGAGTTTTTATGAGAGTAGTAGAGCTTGTGTCAGAATAAGAAATGAAGAGAGTGAGTGCTTCGAGGTAAAGGTGGGACTTCGTCAAGGATGCGTTATGTCGCCCTGGCTGTTCAACTTATACATGGATGGGGTAGTGCGAGAGGTAAATGCAAGGGTAGTGGGTCAGGGATTGGAGATGGTTAAAGAAAATGGAGAAAAGTGGGAGGTGAGCCAGCTGTTGTTTGCGGACGACACTGCGCTTGTGGCAGGATCGGAGCAGGGATTGAGGAAGTTGGGTAAAAGTAAGGTGATGAGATGTACAAGGGGTGAAAGTGGCAGTAGACTGGAAGTGAGCATTAAGGGAGAGCGACTGGAGGAAGTGGATAGTTTTAGATACTTGGGTGCAAATGTGGCAGGAAAAGGTGGAGTGAAGGTGGAGGTAGAATGTAGATTGAGAGAAGCGAGTAAATGCCTTGGTGGATTAAAAAGTGTAATGAGGAATAGACATTTGGGAATGGATGCTAAGAGGAGACTGTATGAAGGAGTGATTTTGCCAACAGCACTGTATGGGGGCAGAAACATGGAACATAAGAGAGGAAGTGAGAAGGAGTTTGAATGTGTTTGAGATGAGGTGTCTGAGAAGTATGATGGGGGTTACTAGGCTAGACAGAGTGAGAAATGAGGAGGTGAGGAGGAGAACGGGGGTGGAAAGGGAGTTGGGAGAGTGTGTTGATGAAAGAGTATTAGGATGGTTTGGACACATGGAAAGAATGAGTGAAGAAAGACTAGTAAAAGAGGTATGGAAGGCAGATGTGGAGGGAGTGAACATGAGGGGACATCCTAGGATAAGGTGGATGGATGGGGTGAAGGGGGTTTTGGGGAAGAGGGGAATGTCTGTTGAGAAAGGACGAGAGAGGACAGAAGACAGGAGTGAATGGAGAATGGTTGTGTATGGATGATGTTGTGATGCATGAGGTGGAATGGGCGGGGGGCTGGGGGGTGAGGTAGTATGTGTGAGCAAAATTTTGACGCAGCCCGAAGGGATTTCTCCCCGTCTTCTCCTTTTATGCATGGTGGACAGAGAGGGGGGTCGCCGATTTAATGAAGCGGCCTTGCTGTGGATGTGCTGTGTCTTGCGACACTGATTCTGACCCAGGGCAGTGGACAAGGTGCAGGGATGACCCGTCATCCAGGAGGTGCTAAGATAAGAGGGAGGGTGGGGGAGTGTGGAGTGTACTCAGGGATGGAATGGGTGGGAATGATTTTATGCCTTTTTCTTTTTGGCTACCTCCCTTGTAAGGGGGAAAATGTCTTGGTATATGTATGTATGTATGTATGTATGTATGTATGTATATATGTATGTATGTATGTATGTGTATGTATATATATATATATATATATATATATATATATATATATATATATATATCGACAACCACAATGCACTTTAATTCTAAGCCATCAACGGCCGACATGCAGAAATTGAAATGCGGTACTGCCAAGGACTCGAACCCGGCATCCTCATGACATGTGCGGTAGTGACTTACCAATTAGCCTAGTTGGTAATTCACCACCGCACTTGTCATGGGGATGCCGGGTTCGAGTCCTTGGCAGTACCGCATTTTAATTTCTCCATGTCGGCCGTTGATGACTTAGAATTAAAGTGCATTGTGGTTGTTCAAATGTATCTCTAATCACTGGGACCCATTCAGTGTTGTACTTATATATATATAT
>NC_134797.1:1955813-1958313 GCF_046742065.1 Oratosquilla oratoria | reverse complement strand
GATGGATTGGGTGAGAATAATTTTATGCCTTTTCCTTTTTGGCTACCTCCCTTGTAAGGGGAAAAAAGCCTTGGTATATGTATGTATGTATGTTACAAAAAGCAGTTTCCTCTCTCTCTCTCCCTTCCATCATCTCTCACTCCCTCCCTAGAAAGCTCCCCACTACCACCAACATTCACCTACCTTTTACCTTGTTCTCATCTCTCCCTTCCACAATAAAACAAAAAATCTCGCCACTGCCAGTAAATCCAACTAAGTATCCAACCAAATCCAGCTTCTTGACCTCTTCTTAAGATATATTACGAGTTCCAATTCACAACCCTTTATGTCCTCCTACTGAACGATCCCCCTCCAACGCCGCCAGTAGCCTCCCCACTTCCCCAAATGAACACACCCAACCCACCCTATCCCACATTGCCACCTCTCCCTTCCCCCTCTTCTTCCCCGAGGGCGCTTCCATTCTTCCGGTGGAATGACTTTTCTGAAGACCAAATTTCTCCTTAAATTTGACAATCCTTTCTCGGAAATTACGTTCCAATAATACGCTATTCCCTTTAAGCTCCTTCCTTTTTCTTTAGGTCTGAATGCTGCTTTAGATCCTCCGTTTTATTTGATTAACGTTTGACTTCATAACCTGTTGCTTAAAAGCTGTCTTTCACGTTATCTATTTTCTTCTCATAAATCAAATGCTGACCTTTTAACCTATACTGAGGGCATCTGGAGAAATGAGAAGGGAATTATGATATATGGCATAAATGTCTATTAATACAAAAACTTGATACATCATATGTGAAACATAGATATAAATGCTCATTGCGTAAACATGGAGGAAAAGAAAACGGAAAATTAACATAAATAGTATAGGGTTGAGAATATGTTTTATGATATTCTATCTTTCTTCTGCGCCATATCCCCCCGGCACCACGACCACCTCCCCTGACGAGCTGAAGAACTTCCTTTGCCCGCAGACACTCCACAAGTTCTCAGCTCTTCAAAGTGAGAGATAGTTCCAGGCAGTCATCAAACGTACGGAGTTTTAGGTGGCTCATTCGAGATGTTTTCGCTTCATACACAAGGGACCTAGGTTCTTTTCCCGGAGGCCGACGCAGAAGTGGCTGTTGATAGTGAGGCTTCATAAGTGCCTATGTTTACGCCCTGTCTGGCTTGCCTAATATCTTAATCAGACAACACATATATAAACACAAAATCAATCCAGCACATTCCTACTACATGTAGACCCTGCCCTTTCATTAAAGGGTAGAAGAGAAAACATCTATGGCCTTAGAAATCTATAATAAGGTTTACTTTATAGATGGGGCCGCCTGACCTGTAATCAGTGTAATAGGGTGGGAGAGAAGGAGAGAGAGAGAGAGAGAGAGAGAGAGAGAGAGAGAGAGAGAGAGAGAGAGAGAGAGAGAGAGAGAGAGAGAGAGAGAGAGAGAGAGAGAGAGAGAGAGAGAGAGAGAGAGAGAGAGACAGAGAGAGAGAGAGAGAGAGAGAGAGAGAGAGAGAGAGAGAGAGAGAGAGAGAGAGAGAGAGAGAGAGAGAGAGAGAGAGAGAGAGAGAGAGGGCTATTCAAATAGAAGAGACCACAAGGGGTGGTGGTGTTATTAGACAATCAAGGGCACATAGAATCCACGCGTCGTGAAAAGTAAGAGAAGAAATAGATAGTTTAGACATTTTGAAATAATAATATATAAAGAACTAGAAGGATCAACGAAGTACGAGGAGGAAGAAGGAAGAAAAAGAGGGAGGTGGAAGGAAAGAAAGATGTAAAGAAGGAAGGAAGGAAGGAAGGAGAGAAAGGAAGAAGGAAAGAAGTAAGTAAGGAAGAAAGGAAGGAAGGAGGTTTGGTAAGTCCATAGTCTAACGTATTGTGGCTTATATGACTCAGTTGGTATGTTAAGAAAAACAAAAATTTGGTGGTGGAAGGAGAGGACGAAAACGAGGAGAATGGCGGCTGGGGAGATATCCATGAATTTCATTTAGATTTATTACTTCCTTCTGGTCCCTAAAAGGTCAAATCTATTTTGATTGACTCACGTGTTAGTGTTACAATTTTAATATTTTTCTGACCAATACCAGGCCATTTGATTCGGCTGAGTGGAACTCTGGGGAAGATTGGGTCAAGTGCATCTTTTTGAAGAAGGCAGCTAATGGGATCCTCTTCCCATCGCAATCACCTTGTAGTTTGAGATTTTTATATGTTTTACTCAGTCGATCTTATTCATCTGAAGAAAACCTCATGACCCCCACCACCCCACCCCCGACCCACCGGGCATTTAGTTCTCCAAGTCTGCCAGAGCCATTTCAGCAAGGTTTACACAAATTTTCCCTCACGAAACTGCGACAACTTAAACAAGAACTGCGGCAGAAACTTGACAACGAGACGCGAGTCATGGTTGAAGCGTGTGGGCGTGTGTCCGTGTTTATGTGCGTGTGTTTGTAGTCTACGGGTGCGTGTGAACGAAAGTGTCTGTGTAATATTCTTGGGCTCCAT
>NC_134797.1:1925813-1948313 GCF_046742065.1 Oratosquilla oratoria | reverse complement strand
TACCGTGTCACCTGACTAGGGGTAATATCGTGACAATATATATATATATATATATATATATATATATATATGTATATATATATATATGTATATATATATATATGTATATATATACATATATATATATGACTGAGTTTATTCCTGATTGGTTTTGCTTAAAGCTTCTTCAGATGAAGAACAAGCTCTAAGTGAAACCGGGCTGAAATAAACTCGGTGCTACACCCGTGTCTCAACATATATACACATTCATATATACATACACACACACACACACACACACACACACACACACACAAACAAACACACACACACACACACACACACACACATATATATATATATATATATATATATATATATATATATATATATATATATACCGAGAGTTTTTCCCCGTATAAGGGAGTAGCCAAATCAGAGGACGTACATATTCCCAACCATTTCACTTTCGCTAACCCTTCCACCCCTCCCATATGAGTTCCTCATGTGTGACGGACCATCCATGCATCCCCCAACTACCCTATGTTAAGGGGACCCCCCGCCCCCAGATTTAAGAAAAATTCGATTTTTTTTTATTGCATAAATACATAGTAGGGATCTTGCTCTAGATGCTGGTAAAGTGTTTTTATCGTACCGCCATTTTTAAAGGGTTTAAAGGGCCTACCCTCCCTCCCCCCGGCAGCCACATGCTGCGCACGATCATTGTTTACATACGTTTTGACCATATTTTACCCAATTTTTTTGCGTTTGATACACTCATAAAGTTTTCTCTTACGTCCGGCATGCACGTGAGTATGTGGTGTGAGGAAGTTCAGCCTGCACGATTTGTTGCGTGCGGCCAGTCTCGCTGAGCGTCTTGGTCCATTGGGCTGGCCAGTTTGATTCGTGGGGCGAGGAGTATTGCCGGTAGTGCTCGTTGGAGACTCCTTCATGCCATCACGGGCGACACCTGGCTCAGGGATGGGGCGGAGGAACTTCCGGTTGCGCCACAGGACACTTCCGGACGCCGTCTTGATAAGGTAGTCCCTGGTACGTCCTTGTCCCATTATGTGGCCGACCTTACTCCATCGTCGTGACGTACGATCCTGGATCCTGACCGTGGCTCCAACGGAAAGTTGTGGGAGCGGCTTCGCGTGTGAGTCGTACTGCTTGATGGTCGCCTCCATTCTGGCGGCTGCCTTCTGCTCGCATTGAGCTGTGGCAGCCTGCCACTCAGGCGCAAAGGACCTGGAGTGGGCTGGGACGCAGGACCGAAGGGGGCGTCCGAAGAGGACCTGGGCGGGGCTTCTTCCGTCGGGGTTGGGCGTGTTCCGTATCTTCAGGAGACCCCGGTGGAACGCGTCGCTGTGGCGAATTTCTCCATTGGGCGCGACCTTGATGATGAGGCGTTTCACGGCCTTGACCGCCGACTCTGCATGCCCGTTGGACTGTGGGTGGTAGGGGGTGGAGACGTCGTGCCGGACGTCCCATCGTCGCAGGAATTCAGCGAAGTCATAGGCCGTAAACTGGGGTCCTCCATCCGTCCTGAGTCGTACCGGGACGCAGAAGGTGCTGAAGATGTGGCGGAAGAGCCGGATGGTTTGGGATGTCGAGGAGTCCGTGCCACAGTGGCCCACCGTTGCCCATCCAGAGAGTCGATCCGCGTACACCAGGAAGTGCTTCCCGGCGGTGGTGAAAAAGTCTGCGGAGACCGACTCGAACGGTCTGGAGGGGGGCACATTGTCGGTGAAGTAGGGCTCACGCTGTTGGCTCGGCTGCAATATCTGGCATGGCTCGCAGGAGCGTACTGTGTTGGCGATATCGGAATCGATGACTGGCCACCAGACCGTTTGCCTGGCTCGGCGTTTGGTGGCTTCAATACCACGATGGCTGTCGTAAAGTCGAGCCAACACACTTCTGCGAAGCGCTTGGGGGACAAGTATTCGTGCCTCTCGGAGGATCAAGGGTCCGTCGACGCAGAGGCTGTCTCTGAACTTCCAGAAGGGAAGTAGAGCTTCGTCGAGTTCCATGCGTGATCGTGGGAATCCCTTTCCGACGAAAGAGGCGAGTTGCACGTACGTGGGGTCCAAAGATGCTGCCTGACGGAGTTCGTCGAGTACTGGGTCCGTTGAGTGTGGAGGAGTCGCCGTGGTGTCGAGTGTTGGAGGACCGGAAAGGGTATGGAGCGTGGCAACATTGCGAGTCACCACGTCGCGGATGCAGATGCTTGTTTCATCGCCCAGGGCGACGTTATCTGCCAGAGGTTTGTCCACGGGAGCTCTTGAGAGGGCATCCGGAATGCATAACTCTGAGCCCTTACGCCATCTGCTGGTGAATACGAATCCTGCAATCTTCTCTCGGAGGCGTTGGAGCCTTGGGTTCTCAATACAGTCTAGAGTGTACGTATTGAGGATCGGAAGAAGGGGTCGATGATCCGTGATGTGTGTGAAGTCCTGGAGGCCAAGCAGGAAGTATTTGCACTTCTGCATGGCCCAGACCGTAGCCAGCAGTTCCAACTCGATCGTGCTGTACCGTGTTTCCACGTCCTGCAGGAATCGAGAGCCGCACTGCACGAGTCGCCAAACTCCCTCTTCATGTTCCTGTAGGAGGGCGTACCCTATGCCATTCAGAAGAGACGCGTCCGTTTGGAGGGCAGTCGGTAGTTTTGGGTGGAAATGGGCGAGGACAAGAGGTTGAGCGAGGGCCTGCTTCGTCCTTTGGAAGGCGTCCTCTTGAGCAGGTGTCCAGAGGAAGGTGTTCCTCGGGCTGAGTAGCGGGCGAAGAGCGTCTGCAGTTGTAGAGACGTTGGATGTGAATTCGCCCAACTGGTTCACTAGACCCATAAACGATCGGAGGTCTGTGATGTTGGAAGGTGTTGGGAATTCCGTAATTGCCTTTATTTTCTCACTGTCGATGGCTACGCCGTCTTGAGATACTGTGAACCCGCAGAAGTTGACACTGGGAGCAGCAAGAGTCATCTTGTCAGCGTTGAGGGAGATGCCATGAGTACGGCATCGGTTCAAGACCTCACTGATGCGATGTAGGTGTGTCCCGTAGTCACTGTCCCAGATAATAATGTCGTCCACGACCTTGGCAAGGTTGGGAATGTCTGCGATGGCCTCGTCACCCCGGCGGTTGTACTCGTCGCCAGTTGAACAGAGGCCCATGGGGCCCCGGCGGAACATGTATCGTCCGTACGGAGTGATGAATGTCGTCAAATGGCGGTCTCGCTGGGCTAAGGGGATTTGCCAATATCCCTGGATGGCATCGAAGGTTGAGAAGTACTTTGCCTTCCTGTCGATGTGACTGATTGCCTCGCTTGGTGTGGGGGATGGGTGGGTTGGGCGTAGTACCTGGTTGTTTAACTTTGAAGTGTCCACTGTGATGCGCACACCACCATTCGGTTTCGGCACCGCTACGAGGGGGTGACACCAAACGGAAGGGGCGTCACCAACAGGTTCAGTGATGCCTTGGTGCACCATTGCATCGAGTTCCTTCTTCACGTCATCTTGCCATGCGTGTGGGATTCGTCTTGCGGTGTGGAGTGCGAACGGCTTCGCATCTGGCTTGAGATGTATCTCCATAGGCCTCCCAGTCATTTCTCTAAGGGCCTCGCCGGACCTGAGGTCTTCCTTGTGTCGAAGGACGTCGGGCCATGTCTTCTTGATGCAATCTGGCAGGTCAGCTACTGTAGTTGACAGGGGCGGGACGTGAGAGATCGGGAGGGAGCTGTGAGCCGTAGTCGTTGGAGAGTGTGTGACCGGCTGTGGTACCGAGTCGTCGTCCCGTTGCAAGCGGCAGGCGTTGCCGATTGGTTGGTCCCTCGGCAGTTGGGCAGGGTATGACGAAGGTATGAGGCGGAGCTGCATCGAGTGCCACCATGATAGCAGGGGGCGCGGCAGGTGCGTCACAACATTGATCCAGCCGTCGATGGTGGTGTCTCCAAAGGACATCGTAGCATACATGGAGCCGATGGTACGTCCTTGGAATGCAGTATGGTCCGGGTTCCGCAGGGCCAGGTCCTTTGATGGGTTGAGGCTGCGGGCGCTGATGCCCAGATCCTTCATGTGCTGGCACCCAATGACCGTTGTGTCAGATCCGGTGTCCGGGATGAATCGAACATTGCCTTCAACGTCATCAAATTTGACCCTCACAGAGACGGTAGGAGTCGGGGGTCCGATCCTCCCATCTGCCGCCCGTATGTTGGCAGATAGGCTTGACACTATGGCCATCTTCCGAGGTCGTTGGCTCTTCTGCTTCGGTGGCGGGATGGGTTTCGGGGCGGCCGTGGATGAATTGCACACCTTCTCGAAATGTCTTCTCTTGGAGCAAATCCGGCAGACATGCGTAAGACCTGGACACGTTTTTCGTGGGTGTTTGGGGAAGACACCGCACCCTGGACAGGCCTCATTCCCTGGTGGGGTGCCGCCTGTGGGACCTCGGGCTGTGCGTTGCATCTTCTTATAAGTTGACACAGCACAGGCCATTCCCGAGGTGGGTTGATGTAACTCACGGCGAATAGCGTCCGTAGTGCCACGAGCGGTTTCCCTTGCACGAGCGATCGATAAAAAATCCTCTAGTGTCGCGCTGGATCTTGTTTGTAGGAGTTGGCGTACGGTTTCGACGTCTCGTAGAGCTATGATGAGTTGGTGTTTCACTTGTGTCTCACGGCAATTTAACCCGGTGCACAGCTCAACTTCACGTGTGAGCTGTGATAGACGCTCGTAGAAGGCGTTGACCGATTCTCCATTCTCTTGCTTGCAATTTGTAAATGCCAATCGTCGTACGGACTCATAACACTTCTCCCTGTAATGCACTCGAAGTTTGTTCAAGATTTCTTGTACAGGGAGAGTAGAGTCGCGTGGCACTCCGAGAGTGTCCTCTAGGAGTGATCGTACACCGTCATGTAGGTATGCCCGGAGTGTGGCCATTTGTTGCTTGTGCTTTAGCGAATGGAAGTTTGTTAGGGTGGAGAAATCGTCGAATTTGGCGGACCATGCGTCGTCAAATTCCTTGTATAACATCTCCGGCATCAGTATGGGAGGTGGCTTTGGAGAGACGACGGGTGATTTGGTGGAATCCGTGGAGTTATTTCCATGTGCCGGGGGGTTGTGATAAAGCGAGCGAGGGAGCTCGCTAACAACCTGAGTACATCTTGCTCATCTTGGGTTACGTTTCCGGGTGTTATGGAAGTGTGTGGCTGTGAGTTGTCGGGGAATGACTGATCTGGCGTCGCCATGGCGTTGATTTCGTCAAAATCGGCCGATTGGCGGGCGAGATATGCTATGCACGTAAATCAACACGCGCGTGAGATCAGTGTTCAGTAGGCCCCGGGCAGGCGGTGAACGTGGGAGGTCTCTCCGGAGGGAGAGGGGGCTAATGACGCCTTGGGTACACCGGCTTAATCCACAGAACATACGCACTAAGATAGCACTGAACTCGTACACAAAGTAATCACCACAACACATACGCACTAAGTTAGCACTGAACTTATGCACAAAGTAATCAACACAGAACATACGCACTATGTTATCACAGAATTATGCACAACGGAATCACTGATAAGTACAGAAGTATCACTTAAACTTTCACTGCGCCATGTTATGCATGAACGGCCGAGTATTGGCATGCATAAAGTACCCAGAGTGCTAGGGTATAAAAATATATACGTAGGTTTCTATATCTAATAAGTACTTCTGCATACATAGGCTTGGATACATAAAGGGAGCCCTATCAATATAAAACAGTGAATATTGTACAGCACTAATGTCAAATAGTTCACGTCCACTGGCCCGACAAGATCTAATCGCCATTGTGTCTCTGGTCCAACTGCGTTGGCGGGAACTATGCCGTGACGTCATGGCGTCAGCGTGACAAAGGTAATAGATGATATATACAACAGCATCCTAGACTAAATTGTCCTAGCTAGGTCATCTATCATACATAGTCCCTATGCTCCGTTACACATGGAAAAAGTGTCTCCTATCCTGACATGTGTTTACAAATGTATGTGTGTCGTATGCCTATGGGTGTCTATCATGATCACGCCATGCGCGCGGGAATATCAAAGACCCAGACCTAGACACATGTGCCAGTAATAGCCTTATGAATTAACCTTTTTTGAGATAATTTAGGCAAATCCTTTTCGTCTGCCTAGACGACCTAATAATATTTTCCCCTACTGTGAAAGACCACCTTAATACTCCTCGGTACGTCTTACACACCATCAGCAATGCTGGCCTCAAGATTCAACTTAACAAATGCTCATTTCTGAAAAAATGAATTATTTTCCTTGACCATACAGTGAACAAAGAAGGAATTCAGAGAAACTCAGATAAGATTAGAGCCATTGCTGAATTCCCCACTCCAAAGGACGAGGACCAACTCAAATTCTTTGTTGGTACAGCAGCATATTACAGACATTTCGTAAAAAAAAAAGTGGAATTAGCAGCACCACTTACCAAATTCACACGTAAGAACGTACCCTTCAAATGGGATTCAGAAGAACAAGAATGCTTTCAGAGAATAAAAACTGCACTACCCAGGGCACCTGTCCTCGCGTTTACAAAGGAATTCTTTCTGTTCACAGACGTATCCTCCCTTGGGATAGGAGTAGTCCTACAACAAATATATTCAAACGGGAAACATAGAGCGATTGCTTACGCGAGCCGTGTGTTGAACCCTGCGGAGCGTAATTTTTCCACCACCCACTTGGAAGCCCTAGCTGTAGCCTGGGCTCTAAAACATTTCCGGCAACTCGTCCTAGGACACAAAATCAGTCATAACAGACCATCAACCTTTAACAGAGCTTTTTAAAAGGAAAAATTTACAGGGTAAGATAGCAAGGTGGCACACAACCATCTTAGAGTTCAACCCATAGATAGCAGACGCACTTAGCAAAAAACCCTTGATCGCAACAGTTCTAACCACCCACTGTATTTCCCCTCAGGAACTCAAAAAGAAACAGAGAAATGACCCAAGTTGGTCGCATGTAATTCTCCACCTAGAAATGGGAGCCACTCTGCAAAAAAGGTCCCCTATCTCCCTTCGGGAATTACATCTAAAAGATGGAATTCTTGGTAGAGGCACTGCTGCTACAGTCAAAACAGTGATCCCAAATTCATTGATTCCTAGAGTCCTTTTAATGGACCATGATAGCCCCATTGCACGTCATCCCGGTAGAGACAAATGTTTGGTAAACACCAGACGTACATATTTCAGGCCTAAGATGGCCACCGACATCGCCCGTCGCATAGAACATTGCGCTACCTGTAATCAACTTCGTGGAGCTGACCCAGACCACTCCAAGGTGGAGAGGTATCTATCCCCTCAGAACCATGGGATACATACTATGGGTATCGATTTTTTAAAGCTACATCCAAGCCGTTAAGGTTCCCAATACGTCCTTGAGCGATGGATTGCTTTTCAGAGTATACAATACTGGTGCCCCCCACCAAATAAATCAGCAGAAACAGTGACCCAAGCCTTGGTTGACAATATATACTGCAAGTATAACATACCTCGTCAAGTTCTCTCTGACAACGGCACAGAATTCAGGAACGAAGTCCTCCAAAACATAGCCAAACTGTACTACATCAACAGGATATATGCCACAGCATATCATCCACAAGAAAATGGGCTTGTAGAGAGAACAAACAGAAAAATCCTCGAAGTCCTCCGTCCCCTACAAGAGTTTTTGCGACACATGGGAAGACTGGCTCCTACAAGTACAGGCCAGCATTAATGGCTCTATCAAGTCAGCAACAAAGAACTATTCCCCACTTCATAATTTTCGGCCAACCCCTCTGTATGCCTTACGACATACTGGAGAAACCCCCTCCTCCCCTATACATTACAGAAGATTACTCAAAGTGTGTAGAACTCACCATTTTATTAAATATTATATTAGATTGTATTATTATATCGTATTACAATGTATTATCCAATATCATATTGTATCATATCATATTATACTTTGCAATTTTATATGGTATATTACAAAATATCGCATTATATCTTATTGCATTACATCATATTATATCATATCACATTATATCATATCACACTATATTATATCATATTATATTGTATTTGTGATGTAACATTATGTTTTATTTTATACTTCACTATATTATATTACATCACATATTATATTTTGTTATATAACATATTATATTTATTACATTATATTGTATTATATTATATTATATTATATTATATTATATTATATTATATTATATTATATTATATTATATTATATTATATTATATTATATTATATTATATTATATTATATTATATTATATTATATTATACTATATTATATTACATTATATTATATTATATTATATTATATTATATTATATTATATATTATATTATATTATATTATATCATATATTATATTATATTATATTATATTATATTATATTATATTTTATTATATCATATCATATTATATCATATTGTATTATATTACATTACATTATATTGTATTATATTATAATATATTATATTGTATTATATTATACCACATTATACTATATTATATTATATTAAATTATATGATATTATATTATATTATATCATATTGTATAATATTATGTTTTATCATAATATATCATATATTATATCATATTATATCACATGATATTATATTATATTATAAATATTATATTATGGTATATTATAGTTTATTATATTATATTATATTATATTATATTATGTTACATCATATCACATCATATTGTATTATATTATATCATATTATATTATATTGTATTATATTATATTATATTATATTATATCATATTATATTATATTATATTACATTATATTATATCATATTATATTATATTATATTATATTATATTATATTATATTATATTATATTATATTATATTATATTATATTATATTATATTATATTATAATATATTATATTATATTATATCATATTATATTATATTATCTAATATAATATAAAAGATAAGTCTCCGCGGTCCAGGGTGGTTTCGTCGATTTTGTTAAAACCCTCCAAGTGCTCAGTCGGCGTGGCAATCTGCGGATACCTCCCTGTAAGCCTATTTCGCACATGTGTAGATCATCATCCTGTGCGATATGTTGTTACAGGGGACAGTAAGATGTCTGCAACGGAAGCCATATTGTCGTTATTCAAATGGAGGTTGGAGGTACGAGTACATTTGCTATTGTGTTTGCGAATTTTGATGATTAACATTATATATACTACTAATAAAAATTAAACCATTTCAAAGGTGACACATTTTAAAAGTGTTACATATCTTGGAGAGGGGGGTCTGTAAGTCCTCCGAGGTCGTAAGTTGTCCGAGGCAGTAAGCCTTTCGAGGCTGTAAGTTCTCCGAGGGTGCAAGTTCTCCGAGGGTGCAAGTCCTCCGAGAGTGCAAGTCCTCCCAGGGTGCAAATCCTCCGAGGGTGCAAGTCCTCCGAGGGTGCAAGTCCTCCGATGGTGCAAGTCCTCCGAGGGTGCCAGTCCTCCGAGGGTGCAAGTCCTCCGAGGGTACAGGTCCTCCGAAGTTGTAAGCCCTTCGAGGCTGCAAGTCCTCCGAGGTCGTAAGTCCTACGAGGGTGGAAGTCCTCTGAAGTTGTAAATCCTACGAGGTTGTAAATCCTCCAAGGTAATAAGTCCTCCAAAGTAGTAAGTCCTCCAAGGTAATAAGTCCTCCAGGGCAATAAGTCCTCAGTGGTCGCAAGTCTTCAGTGGTCGCAAATCCTCAGTGGTCGCAAGTCCTCAGTGGTCGCAAGTCCTCAGTGGTTGCAAGTCCTCAGTGGTCGCCATGTTCCCTTGAACTGACCAGGAAAAAACGTCCCTTGCGTTCGGCCTCGAGGCGGAACCCCAACACGGGATCCCCAGCACGTAATCCCTATCGTACGATTAGAGCGCGGAGCGCTGTTTACGCAGCCAAGCCCCCGGCGAAGCCGGGTAGGGCGAAGCCCGCGGCTTGTATTATATTATATTATATTATATTATATTATATTATATTATATTATATTATATTATATTATATTATATTATATTATATTATATTATATTATATTATATTATATTATATTATATTATATTATATTATATCATATTGTATTATATTATATTATATTATATTATATTATATTATATTATATTATATCATATTATATTATATTTATTATATTATATTATATTATATTATATTATATTATATCAAATTATATCATATTATATTATATTATATTGTATATTATATTATATTATATTATATTATACTGTATTATATTATATTATATTATATTATATTATATTATATTATATTATATAATATTATATCATATTATATTATATGGGGTATTGGCTGCTTGTTATTGTGGCAAAGTAGCATGCAGTCGATACTTTAGGGTCTATATGGGGCGCCCCTACGGACCAGAGCCTCACATCATTTTGTCTATGATAGAAGAAATTCTGTTCATAGAGAAATGATGACACTTTTATACTACTACTGTCCCTCCGTTATGCTGTCCCCCAACCCCTTGTTGCTGTCCTGTACCATTTCTCTGAGTATTATCTTTCTGTGATGGGGGAATTCCCTGTGGTGGGGGAAAAGAATACTGCCACCAAGTATCCCACTTGGATCGTAAGAGGCGAGAAAAAAGGGACGGGGAGAGGGACTAGGCATCCTTCTCCCTGTAGCCCCACGGGGCACACATCCTAAAGAGAAAAGTGAAGGCATAAGGGGTGCTGGAGGGCCTCGGGCCAGCACCCTAAGGTTTGGGTCTTTTAATGTGCGTGGATGTGGTACAGATGAGAGTAAAAGGGAAGAGATAGGTAGTATGTTTGTGAGAAGAAAGATGGATGTGTTGGCTTTGAGTGAAACTAAGTTGAAAGGGAAGGGTGAGTGTAAGTTTGGGAGTGTAAGTGGGAGGTTATCAGGAGTGAAGAGAGGGCGAGGGAGGGAAGGGGTGGCTATTCTAGTAAGTGAGGAGATAGGTAAGCAGGTGGTGGAGTGGAAGGAGGTTTCCTCAAGGATAATGTGGATGAAGGTGAAACTGGGAAGGGAGATGTGGGTTTTTGTAAGTGCATATGGGCCTGGCAGTGAGAAGAGCATGGAGGAAAGGGAGGCCTTTTGGATAGATTTAAATGAGTGCATAGAGGGTTTAGGAAGAAATGTCAATGTAATAGTACTGGGAGACCTTAATGCTAGGGTAGGAAATGGTCCAATCGATGGAGTGGTTGGGAAGTGTGGAGTTCCAGGAAAGAATCGTAGTGGAGAGTTGATGGTGGAAATGTGTCTAGAAAGAGAGTTGATGATAGCAAATACAGTGTTTCGGAAGAAAGTCAAGCATAAGTACACATGGGAGAGGGTGGTGGAGGGAAGGGTAGTAGATAGAGCGCTAATGGATTATGTAGTGGTAAATAGGATTATGATAGGAAGAGTTAAGGATGTACATGTGCTAAGAGGAGAGGGTGGGGGAATATCAGATAATTTTTTGGTGGAAGGTAAGCTGAGAGTGGAGGATAGATGGAGAAAGAGGAAAGGGACAAAAGGTAGGGAGGTTCTTAGAGTGAACTCCTTGAATGAAAAGGAAAAGGAGAAGGAGTACGAAAAGAAGCTGAAGGAGGAGTGGGAGGGAGTAAAGGATGGAGCAGAGATGGGTGTGGAGGAGGAATGGGGATGGTTCAAGGAGGGAGTCTTAAAGTGTGCAAGGATGGTGTGTGGAACAAGAAGGACAGGGGGAAATAGAAGAAAGGGTAGTGAATGGTGGGATGAGGAAACAAAGAAGGTTGTAGAAGAGAAGAAGCGAGCATTCACAGATTGGTTACAAAAGAGGACGGGGGAGTCATATGAGACGTACAAAGAAAAGAAAAGAGAAGTAAAGCAAAAGGTAAAGGAGGCAAAGAGGAGAGCAGATGTGAGATGGGGTAGGAGTATGACAGAAAATTTTGAAAGTAATAAAAAGATGTTTTGGAAAGAAATAAAGAGAGGAAGAGGAGGCGAATCAAGTAGAGAAGAAAAGGTAAAAGGTACAGATGGAGAGATGATAATGGAAGAGATGGCAGTAAGGGGAAGATGGGCAGAATATTTTAGGGAGTTGCTAAATGTGAAGGAGGATAGGGAAGGAAAGATAGCTGCAGTGGGAAATGCGAAGAAAATGAGAGTGATGAGTGAGGAGAATGGAGGAGAAAGAAGGAAGGATGAGGTGAAGGCAGTTGTAAAGATGATGAAAGCAGGTAAGGCACCTGGTCTGGATGGATGCCATGCAGAATGTCTGAAAAAGGGAGGTTCAGTGATGGTGGACTGGTTGGTGAGGTTATTTAATGTTTGCTGGAGAGAGGGTAGAGTACCGGAGGACTGGAGAAGTGCCTGTATAGTTCCTCTTTACAAGGGAAAAGGGGACAAGTGTGAATGTAGTAGTTTCAGAGGGATTAGCCTGTTAAGTGTAGTAGGGAAGGCTTATGGGAGGATCTTAATTGAGAGGATTAGGAGAGGAACAGAAGGAGTAATTGGTGAGGAACAGTGTGGATTTAGGACAGGTAGAGGTTGTGTAGATCAGATCTTTGTGGTAAGACAGATATGTGAGAAAGCTATAGGAAAGGGGAAGGATGTTTTTTGGGCTTTTATGGATCTGGAAAAGGCTTATGATAGGGTAGACAGAAAGGCACTGTGGGAGGTTATGCAGATTTATGGGATAGGAGGAAAGCTTCTGGGAGCTGTCAAGAGTTTTTATGAGAGTAGTAGAGCTTGTGTCAGGATTAGAAATGGAGAGAGTGAGTGGTTTGAAGTAAAGGTGGGACTTCGTCAAGGATGCGTTATGTCGCCCTGGCTGTTCAACTTATACATGGATGGGGTGGTGCGAGAGGTGAATGCTAGGGTAGTGGGTCAGGGATTGGAGATGGTTAAAGAAAATGGAGAAAAGTGGGAGGTGAGCCAGCTGTTGTTTGCGGACGACACTACGCTTGTGGCAGGGTCAGAGGAGGGATTGAGGAAGCTGGTGGCAGAGTTTGGGAGAGTATGTGATAGAAGAAAGCTAAAGATAAATGTGGGTAAAAGTAAGGTGATGAGATGTACAAGGGGTGAAAGTGGCAGTAGACTGGAAGTGAACATTAAGGGAGAGCGACTGGAGGAAGTAGATAGTTTTAGATACTTGGGCGCAAGTGTAGCAGGAAAAGGTGGAGTGAAGGTGGAGGTAGAATGTAGATTAAGAGAAGCGAGTAAATGCCTTGGTGGATTAAAGAGTGTAATGAGGAATAGACATTTGGGAATGGATGCAAAGAGGAGACTGTATGAAGGAGTGATTGTGCCAACAGCACTGTATGGAGCAGAAACGTGGAACATAAGAGAAGAAGAGAGAAGGAGTTTGAATGTTTTTGAGATGAGGTGTCTGAGAAGTATGGTGGGGGTTACTAGGCTGGATAGAGTGAGAAATGAGGAGGTGAGGAGGAGAACAGGGGTGAAAAAGGAGCTGGGAGATAGGGTTGATGAAAGAATATTAGGATGGTTTGGACACATGGAAAGAATGAGTGAAGAAAGACTAGTAAAAGAGGTATGGAAGGCCGATGTGGAGGGAGTGAACATGAGGGGACGTCCTAGGATGAGGTGGATGGATGGGGTGAAGGGGGCTTTGGGGAAGAGAGGAATGTCTGTTGAGGAAGGAAGGGAGAGGACGGAAGACAGAGGTGAGTGGAGAATGGTTGTATATGGATGATGTTGTGATTGCAAGAGGAGGAATGGGCAGGGGGGTGGGGTAGTATGTGTGAGTAAATTTTGACGCAGCCCGAAGGGTTTTCTCCCCGTCCTCTCCTTATATGCAAAGGGGGACGGAGAGGGGGGGGTCGCCGATTAAATGAAGCGGCCTTGCTGTGGATGTGCTGTGTCTTGCGACACTGCTTCTGACCCAGGGCGGTGGGCAGGGTGCAGGGATGACCCGTCATCCAGGAGGCGCTCAGATGAGAGGGAGGGTGGGAGAGGTGTGGAATGTATGTAGGGATGAAATGGGTGGGAGTGTTTTTATGCCTTTCCCTTTTTGGCTACCTCCCTTGTAAGGGGGAAAAAGCCTTGGTATATGTATGTATGTATGTTATATCATATTATATTATATTATATTATATTATATTACATTATACTATATTATATTATGTTATGTTATATTATATTATATTATATCATATTATATTATATTATATTATATTATATTATATTATATTATATTATATTATATTATATTATATTATATTATATCATATTATATTGTATTACATTACATTATGTTATACTATATTATATCATATTATATTATGTTATATTATATTATATTATATTGTAATATATTATATTACATTACATTACATTATATTACATTTTATTACTATATTATATTATATTACGTTATTCTATATTATTTTATATTATATTATATTATATTATATTATATTATAATATATTATATTATATTATGTCACATTATATTATATTATATTATAATATATCAAATTATGATATATTATATTGTATTATATTATAATATATTATATTATATTATACTATATTATATCATATTATATCACATTTTAATATATTGAATTATATTATATTATATTATATTATATTATATTATATTATATTATTAAATTATATTGTATTATATTATATTGTATTATATTATATTATATTATATTATATTATATTATATTATATTATATTATATTATATTATATCATATTATATTATATTATATTATATTTGATTGTATTACATTATTATATTACATTATACTATATTATATTATATTATATATCATATTACATTACATTACATTATATTATATTATATTATATCATGTTATACTGTATTATATTATATTATATATTATATCATATTATATTAAATTATATTATATTTTATCATATTATATTATATTATATTATGTTATATAATTTAGTATCATATTATATTATATTATATTACATTATATTATGTTATATTATGTTATATTATATTATACTAGTTTATATTGTATTATATTATGCTATATTTTATCATATTAAATTATATTATATTATATTATATCATATTATATTATATTATACTATATTATATTATATTATATTATATCGTTTTGTATTATATTATATTATATTATATTATATTATATTATATTATATTATATTATATTATATTACATTATATTATATTACATCATATTGTACTTTATTATATTATATCATATTATATTATATCATATTATATTATATTATACTATATTATATTATATTATATTATATTATATTATATTATATTATATTATATTATATTATATATGATATATTATATTATATTATATCATATTATGATATATTATATTTTATTATATTATATTATGCTATATTATATTATATAATATTATATTATATTATATTATATTATATTATATCATATTATATTATATTATATTGTATTACATTATATTATATTATATTATGCTATATTATATTATTATACTATATCATATTGTATTATATTATATATTGTATCATATTATTTTATATTACATCATAATATATCTTATTATATTATATATATTATATCATATTATATTATATTGTATTATATTATATCATTATATTATATCATATCATTATATTATATCATTATATCATTATATTATATTATTATATTATATTATATTATATTATATTACATGATATTTCATCATATCATATTATATTATATTATATTATATTATATTATATTATATTATATTATATTACATTATATCATGTTATATTATATTGCATTATATTATATTATATTACATTAGATTATATCATATTATATATATTATATTATATTATATTATATTATACTACTGTATATTATATTATATTATATTATATTTTGTGTATACATTGTGACGAATGTGGATAAGAGGTAAGGGAACACGGGCTGAGGGAAATACTTTTATTCCTGACTAGTTTCGCCTGAGTGGCTTCTTCAGAGGAAGAAGCCACTCAGGCGAAACTAGTCAGAAATAAAAGTATTTCCCTCAGCCCGTGTTCCCTTACATCCTATCCACATATTATATTATATTATATTATATTATATTATATTATATTATATTATATTATATTATATTATATTATATTATATTATATTATATTACATTATATTATATTATATTATATTATATTATATCACATTATATCATATTATTTATATTATACTATATTTATTATATTATATTATATTATATCATATTATATTATATCATTATATTATATTAATTATATTATATTATATTATATTATATCATATTACATTATGTTATATTATGTTATATTATATTTTCTTTTATTATATCATATTATATTATACTATATTATATTATATTGGATTATTTTATATTATGTTATATCATTTCACATTATATAATATTATATTATATTATCATATTATCATTATATTATATTATATTACATTATATTATACTATATTATATTATATTATATATATTATATTATATTACATTATATTATACTATACTACATTATATTATATCATCATATTATACATTATACTATATTGTATTATATTATATTATAAAATATTATACTATATTATCTCATATTATATTATACTATATTATATCATATTTTACTATATTATATCATATATCATATTATGTTATTTTATGTTATAATATATTATATTATAATATATTATGTTATATTATTCTATATTATATTATGTTATATCATATTACATTATATTATATTATATTACATTATATTGTATTATAGCATAGTATATTATATATTATATTAAATCATATTATCATATTATATTAGATTTGATTATATTATGTTATATTATATCATATCATATTGTATCATATTATATTGTATTATGTTATATATTATATTATCTTATATTATATTATATTATATTACATTATATTGTATTATATTATATTATATATCATTATATTATATCATATTATATTATACTATATTATATTACATTATGTTATATTATATTATATTATATTACATTACATTATATTATATTATATTATATTATATTATATTAAATCATATTATATTATATCTTATTTTATCATATTATATTATATTACATTATATTATATCATATATTATATTGTATTATGTTATATCATACTATATTACATTATATACCATAAAATGTTATATTATATTATATCACATCATATTATATCATATTACACCATATAGTATCATATTATATTTTATTACATATTATATCATATTACATATTATATTATATTACATTATATTATATTATATTATATTATATTATATTATATTATATTATATTATATTATATTATATTACATTATATCATATTATATTATATTATATTATATTATATTATATTATATTATATTATATTATATTATATTATATTATATTATATTATATTATATTACAAGCACCTGGCTTACGCCAGTGGTGCTTGGCCTTCGGCAAGACCCGCTGCGTGGATCGCTCGCTTCGTTTTCATGTTACACGGGCAGTTCTAATCTTTAATTGTTGGTCTCTGTCATAATAAATGTATAGGTCCAAATACGAATTATCATTTCTCCGTTCCGGCGCCACTGGAAACGGGCAGAGGTATTGTGTCCAACCTGCAACCTTGACCACGATTGGGGTACTTTCTTTTAAATGTCTTGAACCTACGCTCTAAATAGTAGAACTGGTATTGCCTGTGTCCTCTTCCACCATTACCACAAAAAATTTTGTAGCCTGCGTAATAGTGCTTCTTGAAATTTTCTACAACCTCGGAAGAAATACGAACACCAAGAACTTCGAGATCTTCGAAACCTTCCAGAAGTTCGAGATCTTCCAAAAGTTCGAGACCTTCCAGACCTTCGAGAACTTCGGCACTTTCGAGAACTTCGGCACTTTCGAGAACTTCGGCACCTTCGAGAGCTTCGGCACCTTCGAGAACTTCGGCACCTTCGAGAACTTCGGCACCTTCGAGAACTTCGGCACCTTCAAGAACTTCAACACCTTCGAGAACTTCGCGCCTTCGAGAACTTCGGCACCTTCGAGAACTTCGGCACCTTCAACAACTTCGGCGCCTTCGAGAACTTCGACGTCTTCGCGAACTTCGGCGCCTTCGAGAACTTTGGCACCTTCGAGAACTTTGGCACCTTCGAGAACTTCGGCACCTTCGACAATTTTGGCACTTTCGAGAACTTCGAGAACCTCGACACCTTCAAGAACTTCGGCACCTTCGAGAACTTCAGCACCTTCAAGAACATCGGCAGCTTCGAGAACTTCGACACCATGGCTTAACAATGATCGTTCTTTACTCAACGATGATCGTCCACGGCTCAACGATGATCGTCCATTGCAAAACGATGATCGTTCAGGGCTCAACGATGATCGTCCATGACTCAACGATGAGCGTCCATGGCCTAACGATGATCGTCCACGGCTCATATTATATTACATTATATCATATTATATTACATTATATTATATTATATTATATTATATTATATTATATTATATTATATTATATTATATTATATTATATTATATTATATTATATTATAATATATTATATTATATTATATTATGTTATATTATATTATATTATATTGTATTATATTATATCATATTATATTATATCATATTATATCATATTATATCATATTGTAATATATTATATTATATTATATTTTATTATATTATATTATATTATATTATATTATATCATATTATATTATATGATATGATATCATATCATATTATATCATATTATATTATATCATATTATATTATATCATGCTATATTATATTACATTATATATTATATTATATTATACTATATATTATGCTATATTATATTATACTATACTATATTACATTATATTATATTATATTATATTATATTATATTATATTATATTATATCATTTTATATTATATTATATCATATTATATTGTATTATATTATATTATATTATATTATGTTATATTATATTATATTATATTGTTTTATATTGTATTATAATATATTATATTATATTATATTATATTAAGTTATATTATATTATATTGTATTATATTGTATTACATTATATTATGTTAAACTATATTAAATCATATATTATATCATATTATATTATATTATATTATATTATATTATATTATATTATATTATATTATATTATATTATATCATATTATATTATATTATATTGTATTATATTATATTATATTATATTATATTATATTATATTATATTATATTATATTATATTATATTATATTATATTATATTATATTATATTATATTATATTATATTATAACTCTGCCATAGGAATGGTGTTAACCAGTACTATGCCGGTCCCAAGCCCGGACAAAAGAGGAGGGTTGCTGTGACAGGTCAAGCAAACCGGCAGTGTAAAACATTTTTTGCTCGAGAAACGCATAGGCAGCCTCGGAACAGACGGATACACAAGTTGAGGACCCAGAAAGAAAATGGACAAAGGTCATGGAATACTCTCAAAATCGCAGCAATCAACGTTTCTACACTACGTGGGAAAGAAGAAGAATTAGCAAGTTTAATGGAGGAAAGGAAAATAACAATACTTGGACTTTGTGAAACCTATTGGTGTGGATCTGGAAGAAGATTGCTCCATCATGATTTTCAATCAATTTATAGTGGAGGTAATGTAAATAAACATGTTGTGGCAAACATCGTAGATAGAATAAAAGGCACAAATCAAATCAATGAACGCATT
This sequence comes from Oratosquilla oratoria, assembly GCF_046742065.1. Taxonomy (NCBI): domain Eukaryota; kingdom Metazoa; phylum Arthropoda; class Malacostraca; order Stomatopoda; family Squillidae; genus Oratosquilla; species Oratosquilla oratoria. The sequence continues at coordinate 1,928,536 of NC_134797.1, read as the reverse complement.
GTAAGCGTCTCCTTGAATATGGACAAAGGCGTTCTGAAAATTATACAAGTATATGCACCCCAACAAGGAAGGACAGCTCTGGAGAAAGAGGAGTTCTACCAGACATTACAATATGAGATGGACTTAACAAACGGAGACACCGTTATCATGGGTGACTTAAATGGTCACGTTGGGGAGGTGGGTGCTTTTGAGATTGGAGAAAGACTACTTAATTTCTGTGTTTTGAACAATCTCTCTATAATGAACACATATTTTAAACACAAAGACGAGCATAAGTGGACATAGTATCGCTGGAATTATGAGAGACAGGAATATACCTATAGATCAATGATTGATATGATAATAACCAATAATAAAACTATCTTCAACGATGTCAAGTCGATACCTTCACTTTCATGTGACTCCGATCACAGAATGGTAATAGGAAAAATAAACTTCATATAACCTAAAAGTGTCAAAGGACCAATACGAAAACGTTTTGCAACTGAAAAGTTAAGCGACCCAGAAGTTGCATTACAACTTGCCCAAAAAGTGGAAGAGAATTACATAGATCCTGATACACGGGATATAAAAGTTGAATGGAATAAATTTAGAGATGGCATAAAGAAACCATGTGAAGATGTTTTACAAACGAAAACAACAGGAAGAAGAAAGAAAAAGAATACCCCTTGGTGGAATGAAGAAGTAAAAGAGTCGGTAAGACGGAAAAATAAAGCCTTTAGAATTTGGATGAAGACAAGAAGGCCTCAGGATCTCTTAAGGAGAAATGAACCAGAGACTATAAAAAGAAAAGCAAAGGAAAACAGCTGGTTAAAGATTGGAGATCTTGAAAGAGATATGAATGGGACAAGGAAACTAATATTTAGTCTTGCAAAGTCGTATAGGAAAGGAAATACGGTACCAACCCATTCTATAGGATGATAACCTATTAATAAAATCACAAGAAATTAGTCAAAGATGGACAGAGTATTTTGAGGATCTGTTGAACTTCACAGGACAAGATGAAGATGAAAGAGAGTACAACCCAGAATATATGAGGGAAAGAGAAGTGGAAAGCGAAGTGGAAGACACAGGAAGAAATTAATGGAAAATAACAAAAGCAGAATTGAGAGTAGCCGTAGAAAGGATGAAAAATGGGAAAGCACCAGGAGAGGATGAAATTTCAACAGAAATTATAAAGAAAATGGGAAACACCGGACTAGAGTGGATGTTAGAAGTGATCAATATAACATGGAGAAATAAACAAGTCCCAGATGATTGGACAAAAGCGGTGATATGTCCAATACACAAAAAAGGTGACAAAACAGATTGTGGAAACTATAGAGGCATCTCTCTACTATCACACACAGGAAAGATCTATGAAAGAATTTTGGAAAAACGATTAAGAAGCATAGTTGAACATAAAATAAAAGAATCTCAGAGTGGTTTTAGACCAGGACGAGGAACAATCTACAATATCTTTACTCTAAATATCTTAATGGAAAAATGTTGGGAGTGGGACAGACATAAATGCCTTGGGTTCATTGGCCTTCAAAAGGCTTTCGATAGAGTACCAAGAGATCAGTTATGGCAAGCTATTGAACACGATGAATACGAGGTACCAGTGAGTCTAATAAAAGCTATCAAGAGCTTATATGAAAATAGTGAAAATAGAGTAAAGACTGAGAAAAGAGACGGTAAGTGGTTTAGGGTCAAGTGTTGAGTTAGACAAGGCGGAGTGCTATCTCCATTACTGTTTATAATGTACATGGATAGGATAATTGAGGATATTGAAGGAGAGAGAAATATGAACCCACTGGTGCTTGCGTATGCTGACGATATAGTTATACCTGCAAACAGTTGGGAAGATCTACAAACTGAAATGGACAAATGGAATGATGTGCTAAAACGATACAAGATGCAGATGAATGTTACAAAAACGGAAGTAATGTGAGTCGACAGAAGGCGAGTTGAGGGAAGAATCGAAGTTGATGGACAACAATTAAAACAGGTCGAACATTTTAAGTATTTGGGAGTGGAATTCAGTAATAATAACCAGCAGGAGACTGAAATAACCAGCAGGATTACAAAATATAACAACACCCTAAATATGTTGTACCCACTATTAAAAGAAAAAAGCATCCCACTTCAATGCAAGAAGACAAATTATGTCTCAGTGTTAAGACCGGTTTTAACATACGGCAGTGAAGCCTGGTCCCTAAACACCAAATTAAAATGTCGCATTCAAGCAGCCGAAATGAGAGCCCTTAGGATAATAAGAGGAGTGACAAGACGCGATAGATTAAGGAATGAGCGGATAAGACAGGAAATAGGAGTGATATCAGTGTTGGATTTAATAGAAGAGTGGAAGATGAGGTGGTTTGGACATGTTATGAGAATGGAAGATTGGAGGTACCCAAGACAAATGCTGGAATGGGTACCCACAGGTAGAAGACCTGTAGGGAGACCCAGGACCAGATGGATTAAAGGTGTTGAAAAAGCATTAGAAAGAAGAAACACAAACTTACCAGAAGTGAAAGAAAAAGAGACCTACGAGGATAGAGACGCATGGAGAAGTCTAGTGAAGAGCTGTCGATGACAGGATTATTCCTACCAGGCGTAGGGTGAGAAGGAAAGGTGAGAATATTATATTATATTACATTACATTATAATATTATATTATATTATATTATATTATATTATATTATATTATATTATGTTATATTATATTATAATATATTATA
>NC_134797.1:1915813-1923313 GCF_046742065.1 Oratosquilla oratoria | reverse complement strand
AGAGAGAGAGAGAGAGAGAGAGAGAGAGAGAGAGAGAGAGAGAGAGAGAGAGAGAGAGAGAGAGGAGAGAGAGAGAGAGAGAGAGGAGAGAGAGAGAGAGAGAGAGAGAGAGAGGAGAGAGAGAGAGAGAGAGAGAGAGAGAGAGAGAGAGAGAGAGAGAGAGAGAGAGAGAGAGAGAGAGAGAGAGAGAGAGAGAGAGAGAGAGAGAGAGAGAGAGAGAGAGAGAGAGAGAGAGAGAGAGAGAGAGAGAGAGAGAGAGAGAGAGAGAGAGAGAGAGAGAGAGAGAGAGAGAGAGAGAGAGAGAGAGAGAGAGAGAGAGAGAGAGAGAGAGAGAGGAAGAACGCCGGACAACGAGTAGGAATGGACCGGCTGTTGACGATATGTACGTGAGCGTGTCACTGGGCTGAACGACGAATGTAATATCCGTTCTCTTTTACGGTATATCCACCGCTTGCGTTTTCGAATAATTTTGGGACAATTTTGTACTCGAGCGTGGATCATGTCAATGTATAATCAGATATTAAATATATTTCCCCGTTTGTTTACATGTACACACATATATATATATATGTACATATATATATATATATATATATATATATATATATATATATATATATATTTTTGGAAATAGACTCATCCACTGGGATTCGAACCCTTGCCTAGGCGGCTTACGTCTTATAAGACAAAGGCCTTACCGACCATGCCATCTCGACCCTACAAAACGAAACGACTTGGTTCACGGCCCAGTCGTTCCGCCGAAGGCACTCGGACAGAACATGATACGTAATGTATTTCATCAAATCCTTTATGCAGGTTAGTCTTCCGACAAGTGTTTTTATCATTTGACAATTTTTGGAAATAGACTCATCCACTGGGATTCGAACCCTTGCCTAGGCGGCTTACGTCTTATAAGACAAAGGCCTTACCGACCATGCCATCTCGACCCTACAAAACGAAACGACTTGGTTCACGGCCCAGTCGTTCCGCCGAGGGCACTCGGACAGAACATGATACGTAATGTATTTCATCAAATCCTTTATGCAGGTTAGTCTTCCGACAAGTGTATTTATCATTTGACAATATATATATATATATATGTATATATATATATATATATATATATATATATATATATATATATATTCTGTTGAAAACGACAGCAAATTCATTAGATATTAATTTCTTTCTTAAGCTTTCTAGCTTTCGGAAAGTAGATTTCTGGGGAAATGAGAGGGGAAGAAGCAAATTTCCAATTGACATTGGTAACTTATGTTATATACAAAATAAATAAAAATAAACAAAACACAGTATAATAAACCCAAGACGTTTCACAGATCGTTCTGCATCTTCAGTTGGAATGAAGGGAAGTGTGACCAAGACGAGTATAAATATGTATAAAGGAAAAAACTTGGAGAGGTCACTTAATGACTCTCCTCTGTTTAGCTGGCGCTATTTGGTTTGTTCCTAAGCCTAGCCGATCGCCTAAGGCATGACATTTTATCCTCTGCGGGGATATTTTGGACCTTTATGGGTGTTCTCTGATCTGGTGGTTGTATTTTGGTGAGCAAATGTCTCCTGCGTGTAGGTTTCATGCTGGGGAGGAGGGAGAAATCATTTGTTTGTACATTAATAATAGGTTGTAAATCTCTTATGATTACAGCCTCCAAAATGGTCAAACGTTGGAGGTCTTTCTCCTCTGCGACGATTTCTGTGTTGTGTACCATGGTTTCCCTGTCTAGATGGCGTCTGTGGTGGGTCCAAAGGTGTTGTTTCGGTCCTCCTTGTTGTAGGTGAAGGGTGATTCTTCTGGACAGGGTGGTAGTTGTCCTTCCCACGTAGGAAATCTACTTTCCGAAAGCTAGAAAGCTTAAGAAAGAAATTAATATCTAAAGAATTTGCTGTCGTTTTCAACAGAATATGCTTAAAAGAGAATCTCCTGCCACGCTTCACGAATATATATATATACATATATATACATATATATATATACATATATATATACATATATATATACATATATATATACATATATATATACATATATATATACATTTATATATACATATATACATATATATATATATATTGTTGCGTGGCCGCAAGTCCATGTGTTCCTTTGTAAAAGATGTGCTTTTCATTTTACCACCTGTTTCGGTTAGCTTGTAGCCACGCCCTAGTCCACGCCTTCCTGAATTACAGATCGTATGAAATAAGACTCTCAATGTTTCGTGTGTATTATTTCTTTTTGTCATTCTTTTACTTTAGTTAGCTAGGATATTATTCATATTATAAATTGTACCTTGTTATGTTAATGATGTCTGTATGTGTAGTATGTTATTCCACTCGCCCTGCCTGTAATAAAATAAATGATAATACTATTGCAAGTTGGTGAATGCGGCCACCACAGTCATGAAGTACGCTACCTTCTTTCCCTCCCTCTCTCTCTGGCTCTGAACCCGTTTAGAGCGAACGCCTTTTTTCCTCTCCTCTATAATCCTTAGGTTAAGTATATTAGGTGGACCCTAGTGGTAACAAGTGGTCCTGGTAGGCGTATTATAAGTGTATGTTGCACTATTAAGTGAATATGAAAATACGTTAGTGACATAATAGTTTTGCTATACCTTGACGCGACTCAGAGTTATACGTCGGTCTCCTAAACTTATGAAACACGAGCTTAAAAGTACTGCACTGAGATTTATAGTTGATATGCAATATATTGTTACCATGCCATTTAGTCTCAATATTGTGTTAATGATTGGAGGTAGGATTGCTTCTCCGATTAAAATTGGGCTTTAATGGGAGAGATATATATAATATATATATATTATATATATATATATATATATATATATATATATATATATATATATATATATATATATATATCACGGGTGAGAAATTAGTAACACATTTGCAAATCACAACTAACACCATTTCAGTAGTACTACTGAAGAGGATTACAATTACCAATCGAAATATATAGTTTCGCTTACTCAACTCTTTCTTTAGTTCGACTGTGGTGTTAGTTGTGATATATATATATATATATATATATATATATATATATACATATATATATATATATTGTGATATATATATATATATATACATATACATATATGTATGTATATATATATATATATATATATATGTATGTATATGTATATATATATATATATATATATATATATATATCACTTAGACAAAATAAAGTGGCACATTTTTAAGTTATAATCACGAAGAATCCACAGTCGGAATAAAAGGAAACTTAGGAGAAAGTATGCCTTCTATATTTCGGCTAATAGCTATAGCCCTCTTTAGGAAAGTACAGGTTACAAGAATTTGCAGATCTGTTGACCTTCTTTACATAACATCAAATTCAAAACAGAATGGGAAGAAGGTCAATAGATCTCTTTCCTAGACATTTTAATTAGAAGAATTGATGGAGAATTATTTTTTACAGTTTATAGGAAACTCACCCATTCTGGTAGTTATCTCCACTTTTTCAGTCAAGTATAGTGTTGCCTCCGGCCTTTTTCTGACAGCTTCTAGGATTTGTAGTCCTAGATTCTTGGACCGGGAGATTGGCCTCATCAAAAGGCAACTTTTGAAGTTGGCATACCCGTCCTGGTTCCTGGATCAAGCCCTCAACAAAGCTATGGCTAGCCACCATAAAAATTCAGTTCCCACCACACAACCCTCTTTCAAAGATGTTTTAAAAATCCCCTATTGTAACTCCATCAGTCTTTCTTTTAAATCAATTCCTAACAAGCGTCTCACAGTTGCCTACCATTACCCTAACACAAATAAATTGTTAATGTTCATCAAAGGTTTAAGGGAACTGAGGCCCCAGGAGTGTATAGACCGGCAGGGATCTTAATACCAGGTTAACGGAGATTCATTAGGTATGCCCAGGAAAATTCAGCTGTGTTCCAACATGTCAGTACCAAAAATAAGTCCAACTGCAGCCTTCATCGAAGAATGTCAGAACTTGAACATCTCCAAAGGTCAATGGTCCCCGCACATAATCTTACGGCTAGCTGTGAGCTGTTTGGTTAAAAATTTTCACCCTCCTGACCACGCTCCCTCACCAATCTTGACTCCGCTTCCCTTCTGACCTCACACTTCCACCCACACATCCCCTCCCCTCTGACTCCGACCTGCTCGATGGTTTGCCATTTTTTTAGCTCTGTGTGTTCCCCTTCTACTCATATCTCAATTGTATTTATGTCTCTGCAAATTCTTGTAACCTGTATTTTCCTGAAGAGGGCTATAGCTATTAGCCGAAATGAAGAAGTTATACTTTCTTCTAGATTTCCTTTTATTCCGACTGTGGGTTCTTCGTGATTATATATATATATATATATATATATATATATATATATATATATATATGTCTATATATATGTATATATATATATATATATATATATATATATATATATAATGAAGGTAAAAAAATGAGTCACGGGTCTAGTTCCGAGTTGTTGAGTTTATTCCTGACCGGTTTCGCTCTATGCTTCTTCAGCATAGAGTGAAACCGGTCAGGAATAAACTCAGAAACTCGGAACCAGACCCGTGACTTCTTTTTCCACCTTTATCAACTTCCCACAATGTACCAGCATATATATATATATATATATATATATATATATATATATGTGTGTGTGTGTGTGTGTGTGTGTGTGTGTGTGTGTGTGTGTGTGTGTGTGTGTGTGTGTGTGTGTGTGTGTGTGTGTGTGTGTGTGTGTGTGTGTGTGTGTGTGTGTTCACTTGGTCTTTTTGGATCACGTGTTGGACTCGTGATCGACAGCTATTTCCCTCCCGGAAGACAGCTCAGAGTTCGTAGGTCCGATCTATGGGTAATGCTATGACCTTACACACACACACACACACCCAACTCCCCGCCCACGAGAGTCAGAGTAACGACCCGAAGCGCAGCGGTACCGAAATAATTTCGGCCCTGGGCAGGATTCGAAACAAGCACTACGGGCACCCCATGCTAGCAGCTCAGCGCTCTACCAACTGCGCCACCGAGTGTGTGTGTGTGTGTGTGTGTGTGTGTGTGTGTGTGTGTGTGTGTGTGTGTGTGTGTGTGTGTGTGTGTGTGTGTGTGTGTGTGTGTGTGTGTGTGTGTGTGTGTGTGTGTACATACATATACCAAAGGCTTTTTCCTTCTTACACGGGGGGTAGCCAAAAAGAGAAAGTCATAGAAATCACTCCCATCCATTTCATTTCTCGTATATTCCACTCCCCTCCACCCTCCTCCCTCCCTCCTATTTTGGCACCTCCTGGATGACGGGTCATCCCTGCATCCTGTCCACTATCCTGGGTCAGAAGCAGTGTCGCAAGACATAGCACATCTACAGCAAGGCCGCTTTATTAATTCGGCGACCGCCCCCCCTCTCCGTTCCCTCGTGCAGAAAAAGGAGAGGACGTGGAGAAATCTCTTCGGGCTGCGTCAAATAATTACTCATACATACTTCCTCACCTCCCATCCCCCACCCACTCCCCCTCATGCATCACACCGTCATCCATACACAACCCTTCTCCATTCACCCCTATCTTCTGTCCTCTCCCGCCCTTCCTCTACAGACATTCCTTTCTTTTGTAAAGCCCCTTTCACCCCATCCATCCACCTCATCCTAGGACGTCCCTTCATGTTCACTCCTTCCACCTCCGCCTTCCACACTTCTTTTACTAATCTTTCTTCACTCATTCCTTCCATGTGTCCAAACCATCCTAAAACTCTTTCATCAACCCTATCTCCCAACTCCCTTTCCACTCCTGTTCTCCTCCTCACCTCCTCATTTCTCACTCTATCTAGCCTAGTAACCCCTATCATACTTCTCAGACATTTCATTTCAAACACATTCAAACTCCTTCTCTCTTCCTCTCTCATGTTCCATGTTTCTGCCCCGTACATTGCTGTTGGCACAATCACTCCTTCCTATAACCTCCTCTTAGCATCCATTCCCAAATGTCTATTTCTCATTACACTTTTTAATCCACCAAGGCATTTACTCGTTTCTCTCAATCTACATTCTACCTCCACCCCCACTCCTCCCTTTCCTGCCACATTCGCACCCAAGTATCTGAAAATATCCACTTCCTCCAGTTTCTCACCCTTAATGCTCACTTTCAGCCTACTGTCACTCTCTCCCCTTGTACATCTCGTCACCTTACTTTTGCCCACATTTATCTTCAGCTTCCTTCTTTCACACACCTCAAATTCTGTCACTAACTTCCTCAATCCCTCCTCTGATCTCACTACAAGTGCAGTGTCGTCAGCAAACAACAGCTGACTCATCTCCCATTTTTCTCCATTTTCTTTAATCATCTCAAACCCCTGACCCACTACCCTTGCATTTACCTCTCGCACCACCCCATCCATGTAAAGATTGAACAGCCAGGGCGACATAACACACCCCTGACAAAGTCCCACCTTTACCTCAAACCATTCACTCTCTCCATTTCTAATCCTAACGCAAGCTCTACTACTCTCATAAAAACTCTTGACTGCTCTTAACAGCTTTCCTCCTATCCCATATATCTGCAGTACCTCCCACAGCGCCTTCTTGTCTACCTGTCGTAAGCCTTTTCCAAATCCATAAAAGCCCAAGAAACATCCTTACCTTCTCCTATAGCTGTCTCACATATTTGTCTTACCACAAAAATCTGATCTACACATCCTCTACCTGTCCTAAAACCACACTGTTCCTCACCAATTACTCCCTCTGTTCCACTCCTAATCCTCTCAATCAAGACCCTCCCATAAGCCTTCCCAGCTACGCTCAACAAGCTGATCCCTCTGAAACTACTACACTCACACTTGCCCCCATTTCCTTTCTAAAGCGGAACTATACAGGCACTCCTCCAGTCCTCCGGCACTCTACCCTCTCTTAAACAAACATTAAATAACCTCACCAGCCAGTCCACCACCACTGTACCTTCTTTCTTCAGACATTCTGCATGGCATCCATCCAACCCAGGTGCCTTACCTGCTCTCATCATCTTAACAGCTGCTTTCACTTCATCCTTCCCTATTTCTCCTTCATTTTCCTCACTCATCACTGACATTTTCTCAGCGCTTCCCACTGCAACTACCTTTTCCTCCCTATCCTCCTTCATATTTAGCAACTCCCTAAAATACTCATCCCATCTTCCTCTCACTGCCTTCTCTTCCATTATCATCTCTCCATCTGCACCTTTTACCTTTTCTTCTCTACTTGATTCGCCTCCTCTTCCTCTATTAACTTTCTTCCAAAACATCTTTTTATTAATTTCGAAATTTTCTGTCATACTCTTACCCCATTTCACATCTGCTCTCCTCTTTGCTTCCTTTATCTTATGCTTAACTTCCTTTCTCTTTACTTTGTACCTCTCATACGATTCCCTCGTCCTAATTTGTAGCCAATCAATGAATGCCTGCTTCTTCTCTTCTACACCCTTCTTTGTTTCCTCATCCCACTACTCACAACCCTTCTTTCTATTTCC
>NC_134797.1:1900813-1905813 GCF_046742065.1 Oratosquilla oratoria | reverse complement strand
TTTTTCTGGAAGGGGTTACCAAAAGATTCTCAAAAAATTCATGGTGTGGGCTTCGCAGTAAGAACATCACTACTCAACAGCCTCCCTGAACCCCCTATGTGTGTAAATGAGCGCCTCATGGAACAAAGATCTGCCACACTAATTAGTTGTTATGCTCCCACACTTCCATCTCCGGAAGAGATAAAAAAAAAAAAGAAAAAAAAAAGTTCTATGAAGAACTAGACAATCTGCTCCACAACTTGCCAGAGTTGGATCCAACTTTGATGTTTGGCAGGGAGTCATAGGACGCCACGGAACTGGCAAGGAGAACTCCAATGGTATCCTACTATTGAATCTTTGCTCTACTCATGACCTCACCATAACAAACACTGTGTTTCAATTTCCTAAGAAGTACAAAATATCTTGGATGCATCCACGCTCCAAGCATTGGCATCAAATTGATTTCATTAAAACTCGCAAGGCTGATCTCCGAGACTTCTTGATTACCAGAGCCTTCAGAAGCGCTGAGTGTTGGACGGATCATAGATTAATTCGGTCTATTGTGTCTTTCCAAATTTGCCCTCCAATACGCAATCAAGCTAAGAAGAAACAAATTTACCGAGCAATGATTCATAATCAGAATAAGCTGACCTAATTCCAAATAGCACTTCACTTCACCGAGACCTTATAGGCTTGCAATAGCCTGAAAAACAATAAAGCACAAGGCCCTGACGGAATCCCGGAAGAGCTCTTCAAGCAAGGTATGAATCTGATGTAAACGACAGCGTAGCCGTCAACTACCGTCTTGATGGTAACCTGTTCAACCCCCAGCGTCTCAAGGCTAAGACAAAAGCCCGCACTGCCTATGTCTTTGATATGCAATATGCTGATGATACCGCCTACCCTGCACCTAACCCTCAATCTCCTCAAAGAAATCTGGATACAGTAAACAGTATCTACTCAGCAGGTGGTCTGGTTGTCAATGCCAACAAAACAGAGGTGCTCCCAATACAACATAATACCGCCGTCCCAATACCACCATTTACTATCGGTGGTGAAGACTTGAAAATCGTTTATCCTTTCAAGTATCTCGGCATCATTCTCTCTGCAACTTGCAACACAGAAAATGAAATCCAGACCAGGATTAGATTGGCAACCTCAAGCTTTGGAAAATTATCCAAACGCGTCTTCCTAAACCATGATATAACTGTGCAGACTAAAATTAAGGCTTATCAGGCAATCTGTCTATCCATCTTACTATTTGGCAGTGAAACTTGGACAAGCCCCAAATCAGAAGACTTGAAGGGTTTCATATACGCTGTCTTCAAACTATCCTTAACATCACATGGCGTGACCGAATCCCTGATAGAACTGTTTTACAAAATGCTTCGACCATTATTATTAAATCAATGGTAGTACGTCGCCAGCTCCGGTGGATCAGTCATGTGATCAGGTTGCCTGAATGTCGTCTATTACGCCAAATACTATATGGCGAGCTGAGGGATGGAAACCGCTATCCGGGAGGACCAAAGAAGCTGTTTAAAGACCAAATAAAGGCCACCTCAAACAATGCAACATCTCTGTTGACCAACTTGAAACTCTGGCCACTGACCGAGAAAGTTGGAGATTAGCAGTCCATCAGACTGTTGGTGTATTTGAAGCCGCTCGCAGGAATATCAGGATCGAGCGACAAAACCGCAGACATGAACGCATGGCACGAGGTTCTCCTGTTAACCCGGCACAAAGAATTCCCTGTCCCACATGCGGTAGGATCTGCGCCTCCAAGTTTGGCCGAAGAAGCCACCAAAGAAGTCACCTTCAAAGAAACTAGATCTAAAAAATTATACCAAAACTATTATACCATAATTAATGCTGATACTGCTTTTACTACTGCTGTTGTTTTTATTGTTACTACAATTCTAATCCTTTTACTAATCATCATTTAGGGGATAAGTACGTCATCTTCGTTACCGAAGGACTACCATAAGCATGGATGTGAACTACAATCACTATCATGAAGTAACTTCAATACCTCTTTTACAAAAGTTTGTGGTATTACCAACTGATTCACTGGGCCTCTAGAAGTGTCTTTCCCACTCACAACTATTTTTCTATACAAAAGTCCATTAGTCAAATGAAATTCCTCCTTTGGTAGTTTTGGAAGATTTCCTCTTGGGTTTATCAAATACTGGGCTAATGAGTCGAATGTCTTACCATCACTCTGTTCCCTTATTAGCATTTCCTCATCTAAGGTTACTAGCTCATCTATACTACAGAAAAAATTTATCAACCCTGTCGTTCGTTAACTAATGTTTTTAGAAAATGCATCTGCTGTAACATTCTTTCTATCCGGAATATATTCAAACCTAACCTCATAGCATTAAAGTATAGTAAACCCTCTTGCTAGTCTACCCCTAAGATCCTTATGCCTAAATAAGTTCTGAATAGCTGTATGATCAGTCCACATTCTGATTGGATATCCTAGTATCATATCTCTAAAACTTTCTAATGAATATATCACTGCTAAAGTTTCTCTTTCTGTTATAGAGTAGTTTCTGCTCTATTACAAAGTCTAGATGTATAAACTATTGGTTCAAATTTCCATTTCTCTCTTGCATCAGTATGCCTCCAAACCCTATGTCAGATGCATCAGAACAAAGAATGAACTCTTCATCATAGTCTGGAAATATTAAAACTGGAGAATTCGTAAGTTTATCTTTCAACTTGTCAAAAGCTTTCTGTTGGGCAGGTCCCCACATGAACTTTAAGTCTTTCCTCAACAAAGAAATTAATGGATTAGCTATGTCTGCATATCCATGGATAAATTTTCTATCATATCCTGTCAATCTAAAAAAAATAATAATAATAATAATTTTTCTACTTTGGAATTGGATTTTTTGTTACTGCCGTAACCTTTGAATTTACTGTACTAAGTCCATGCCTATATATCTTATGTCCCAAATAAATAACACTGTCCTGTAAAAACTTACATTTTTCAAGTTTCACTTTCAATCCTGCTTCAACTAGTCTTGAGAATATCAAATCTAATTTCTTAAAGTGCTCAGCCGCCGTTTGGGAAACTATTAAAATATCATCTAGAAATACACTGGCAGCGTTTCCTAACAACCCATCTAAAACTGTTTCCTTACTCTCATGTAAGTTAATGGACTATTACATAATCCAAATGGCATTCGTTTGAACTCATAGTGTCCCGTTGGAGTAGAAAATGCTGATAATTCTCGTGAGTCTAGAAAATGCTGAGAATTCTCGTGAGTCTTCTTGCAACTCTATTTGCCAAAAACCAGATGTGATATCTATAGTGCTAAAATACCTATTCTCAGTTCCCAAACTTCTAAGAATGTCCCCTATCACCGGTAATGATAATCGATCACGTATGGTATGTTTATCCAATTCTCTATAATCAATAACTGGACGCATGGTACCATCTGAGTTTGGCACCAGAATCAGAGGGAAGTTCCACTCACTTTTACTATGTTCAATAATATCCTGCGATAACATTTCAGTGATCAGTTTATCTACAATGGCTAGTTTAGAATGTGGTAATCTGTAGGCTAAGCTTTCATCCAACTCAAGGAAACTAGCATGTTCTGGTTGATTCTTGTATTTCTTTCCCAACTGGGTTTCTTCCTGAACTGAATAGATTGGTAAAATTGGTAATTCCATCTCCTCAGTACTCTCATTTAAAATCTTAATGGGTTTTGTACAAACTTGAAAACATCCTATTTGTGTACCTTTTCTTAAGACTATGTCTTTATTCAAAGTACTAATCACTACTGTTTCCAGTTTCTCCTTGCAATGAGCAATGAATTGGTTCCAAGATTTTCACTCCATGTTTCAATTAGTTTAAAACTCTACTAGTTATAACATTAACTACAAGTCCTGTATCAATAAATATTTGAATAGGCTTATTGACGACTCTACCAGCAATGAGAGGTCGTAAAGAAGTCCTTCCAGTTATTATAGTCAGTTTATAACTATCTATGATGTTGGAGTTTTATTTCATCTTTCATTCACTCATATCCCTAACACAATACTGTCTATGTGTATTTCTATGGGTAGCTCTGTAGTGTTGTTTTATTTTATGTCTGGGGGTTTTCCTCTTATTTCGGGGTGCATACGAAAACTTCTACATTAATGTGCTCTATGGCCTATCCTTTGATGATACATACAGAAAGGTGGGTTTCTACAATGATATTCATCATGACCCTCATATTTGCAATTTCTACAAATAGTTTCATAATAACAATATTGTGCTTTATACCCCCAGGTATTACAATTGTAACATTAAATTCTAGCATCCCTTGAAGTGTCTCTAAATCTATGTTTAGATCCTCTATTTTTATAGTCACTTCTAGAGTTCCTAGTTTCTTTCTGTTTTCTGTTGTTACATTGTCATAACATATGAACTAATTGCTTTAGATTCACTATATCCTTGAAGAAAATAATCTACCTCCCCTAAATTCATAGTTGCCTTGAGATCTTTATGCAGTTTTTCTGCCGTTAATTCGTCCGAACTGTTTGCTAGCAAGGCGAAGGTGATTAATTTAATTATCTGAGAAATTTTCATTTTATCACTAGATCTTTCTATCTAATCTGAATCTTTCACTATAGAATTCATGTCCTTTGACCATCTGTCTAATTTTGCTATATATTCTGTGTCTGATTCACTTGTTTTTACTTTCTTTATCATTCTAACCAAAGACCTCATAGGATCCTGATCACACTTTGACATAAAATATTTGATGAATTCTTTCATATTGGTTAATATCTTCCATTTGATGGAAATCTATTATAAGCTTAGCTCTACCCTTCTCAAGATCTACATTCTCTTTTAAAATTTATGTTTTCCTTTGTTAATCTGTAATGTTTTTACTAATGATTAATGTGTCAATCAAACTGAGAAACCTATTAATTCCTAAGGTGTTTTCATCACCTGTAAATTTAGGAATATTGACATTCGAGGTATGAACCTCATGACGTAAAATAGTGCCCGCATTCAT
>NC_134797.1:1893313-1895813 GCF_046742065.1 Oratosquilla oratoria | reverse complement strand
TGCACTTTTTATTATACCAGGATTTTATATATACCCTTTCCTGTTTTTGTCTAGGTACATACATATCCACTCCTTCATTATAGATTTCCTTCCAAATTGTCCATTTCTCTTCCACCTTTCTTCCTTCGTTATTAGATTTTTCCCAATTTGCTTCTTGAGAGAACAAGGGTGACGCATATAATGTCATCCTATTAAGACAACAGAGCAGGACTCGCAGTAATAGATTTGAAATGGACAAATTTAGATTTAAGAAGGAAATAGGCAAGAATTGTTTTACTAATAGGGTGGTCAGCGAATGCATTGAACGCTGAAACTATTGATTATTTTAAGAAATAGATCATTTTATGGATGGGGATGACAGGTGGTAATGAACATTGAACTGCCTAGTGTAGTCCTTATGGTCTCTTGTAGTCTCCTTCATTCTTACGTTTTTATGTCAATTTCCAAGTCTCATATCCGTAGGTTCTTCCTGGCAGAATGCATTGATTGTAAACCTTACCTTTCAAACATAAAGTGAGAGAGCCTCTCTGGATTTTATTATACTTAACAAACTTTCCAACCAATTGTAATACGTCTTTTTATTTCATTATCATTATCTTTGGTCACTTTCACCATCTGGCCTAAATAATCAAACTCGTCAACTTTTTCAAGACTCTCACAATCAATCATAATCTCTTTACTTTGAGATTTCGTGTTGAGTATTACTTTGGATTTAATCTTATTTATTTTCAAACATGTTTTGAGACGTTCCTTCTTCAGATTATTCAGCATATCTTGCAAGTCTTCTGCTCTTTCTGAAATAAGAATAATGCCATCCGCAAATCTTAGGTGGTTCAAATATTTGCCATTAATCTTCAGACCTTTCTCTTCCCAACTCAACCTTCTGAAAAATATCTTTCAAGGAAGCTGTAAATAATTTAGGTGAAATTTTATCACCTTGTCGTACTCCTTTTACGATCTTGATCTTTCCTCTGTCTTTATGTAGTCGAATTACAGCGGTACCTTTCGCATAAATCTTTTCTAGAACCCTTACGATCTGTTCGTTTGTACCCTGCTTGCGTAACGAGTTTAGTATTGCTATTTGTTCTACCGAGTCAAAGGCCTTCTCGAAATCTACAAAAGAAGCTAAACAAAAATGTATATTGTATTCTGTCGTTTTATCGATTAGTTGGTTCATCACCTGCAAATTGTCTAGAGTCGAATATTTGCTTCTAAAACCTGTCTGCTCTCTCGGTTGGTTTCCATCTAAAAACTGATAGTCTACTTGTAAGAATCTTGGAGAATGCTTTATATACATTTGATAACAAGCTATTCAGCCGGTAGTTACTAAGGCCCTTCTGTCCTCCTTTCTTATGAAGCAAAATCACTATATCATTTCACCAGGATTCAGGAAAACTTTGTTGAAGTAAGCACTGGGTGTACAAGTTAATTTGAACTTCCTTCACTACGTCTTTCAAAAGATCTATCGATATACCATGTTTCCCAGGTGCTTTTCCTCGTTTCATATTTTTAGAGCAAATTCTACTTCTTCCTTTTTTATCTCTGGTACACTACTAACATCTACAGATGAATTTACTCAACTACGGTCTTCGACGTGTAAAGCTCTAGGTAAAATTCTTCTATTATTTTTATCATCCTGTCTCTACATTTAACGATCTCTCCATTTCTGTATTTAAAATATATTTTTTAGTGTCTTCCTAAAGAATGTCTGCGCTCGGTCCCTTTGATACTTTTACCTTTCCGAATAGTTTCCTCCATTCCTTTTATGTTTCTCTTTCTTTTCTCTGACCTCTTCCTTTTTTGTTGATAACCTTGTTTAGCTCTACTCTTTCTATTCCGCCTCTCCTACTTTTAATCTACATGGTCATTCTTCTTTTAATTAGGTTATTTGTAGCTTTAGAATATTTGTTTTCTCTAACATATTTTGTACTCTCTACTTTCTCTACCGATTCCCCAATGATATTCATTAAATTAAAATTCATATATTCGACGGTGTCTTTGTTAGTTTTTAGAGCTTTGAATCTATTTTTAATTTCTAACTAAAAATTCTCATTATTATCCTTAACCTTTGCAAGGCTTATTTTCTTTTTAAAAACTAGTTTATTTCTCTCGGTTCTGAAGTTAGATTTAGCTGTGCAACCTACCATTCTATGGTTACTACCTATGTTGACTTTATTTATGACCGTAACATTATTAGTACTCTTGGTCTCATCTCTTAATGTGAAAAGTACTTTGTTCTTTGTTGCTCCACTTGGATTTCTTTAAGTTCATTTACGACCTACACGCTTTTGGAAGAAACTGTTCATTGTCCTCATGTTGTAGTTCTCTGCAAAATTGACAAACATCTAGCCTCTGTCATTTCTTTCACCTACTCCAAACTTCCCAATACACGACTCATCTCCCGTCTTCTTCCCTACTTTAGCATTAAAGTTGTCTCTTACAAACGTGTACTTACCTTTTTCTTGATTCATTACCTGACTTAAATCATCGTAAAAGGACA
>NC_134797.1:1870813-1875813 GCF_046742065.1 Oratosquilla oratoria | reverse complement strand
AGTTACTGTTTTTTCTTTTTTTTCTTTTTTTTTCTTTTCTTTTTTTTGGGGGGGGCATTGGTCTGGGGCGATAAATGCTGTTGCATTTTCTTTTTTTTCGTAACCTTTTCATTTCCTTTCGTAATCGTTCCGAATGTCTTCTTCCCATCGCCACTGGGCATGTCATGGCTGTTAACGACTGCACTTCACAGTAATTGCCTCCCATTTGCAGCCATCTTTCTTTCCTCTAAGCTTGTCGCCCCTTTTAAGTAACCCCATCACCCCGTCTTTTTATGTCAGTCGCTCCCTTCCCTTTCCCCCTCCCCCTCCCTCCTCCCCCTTCTCTCTCTCACTCTTCTTATCGCCCTTCCGTCTCCTCTTCCTGAAGATTGAGCCTCTGAGTTCGGCCTCTAGAGGCAAGGGTTCTTGACGGAGTAATCGTGCAGTGTCTGAAGAGTCTGAGAACTTACAGAGAGTCTAAAGATTCTTGGAGAGTCCAAGAGCTTTCAGGTTAATTTTTCTTCTCCATTCTAGAGTTCACCTCTTCGTGAAGATTGAGCCTGTAGGTCTCTCCACATGAAGCCAATGTTCTTGGCGGAGTGTTTGAAGCTTCTGAGAACTCACAAGGAGTTTGAAGACTCTTTGAGAGTCCAAAGAATTTCGGGTTAATCTTTCTTCTTCCTGAAGAATGAGCCTGTGGGCTCCTCCACTTGAAGTGAGGGAGCTTAACTAAGTGTCTGAAGTGTCTGAGAACTCACAAAAGATCTGAAGATTCATGGAGAGCCAAGAGCTCTTGGGTTAATCTTTCTTCTTCATTCTTGGGTTATCTTCTTGAAAAATGAGCCTGTGGGTCCAAATTTCTTTAAACGAGGGCTCATACCGAAGTGTCTAAAGCTCCTGACAATTCACAAAGAATCTGATGATTCTTGGACAGTTCAAGAGATTTTGGGTTAACTTTTCTTCTTCGTTCTTGAGTGTTCCTCTTACTGAAGACTGAGCCTCTGGCTCCTCCACTTGAAGCGAGAGTTCTTGGCGGAGTGTCTGAAGCGTCTGAGAACCCATGAAGTCTCTGAAGACTCTTGGAGTGTCCAAGAACTCGTGGATACATCTCTTCTTTGCTCTTGAGCTCTCACTTTATTCTTTATTCCACCAGTTCTCACTCTGGATGTTCTTTGCCCTTTTTCCTCATTTGTACGGTAGTTGTTAAAAGTTTTGAGCCAACTTGGGCTCCTTGCGTATAACTTTATGTAATTAGTATTAGAAACGAAAAGGCTTTTCAAAAATATACGAAAATTCTAGAAAGTGCTTCTGATGTCCACGATATTTTAGATTTGGATTTTTCTTCCAAATACTGGAAATTTCAAATATAAAGAACTAGCAAAGTAAATTAGATACCACAGAAAATTTTGCATGAAATGATCAACACAAATAATTTTATTTGCATTGTAAAAAAGAAAAGAAAAAAGAAAAAAAAACTATGTTGATTGCTTCAAAGCCTTTTACTCTGCCTGTAACTCTACCACCACCTCTCACTCCCGGATGAGAGTTCAGAGCTCCTCTTCTTCCTCTTCCTCCTCTCCCTTCTCTTCCTCCTCTCCCTTCTCTTCTTCTTCCTCCTCCTCCATTTCCCTTCTCTTCCTCCTGTCTCTCACCCTCACTTCTCTCAACACCTTTCGTACTCCACTCTCACGGATTTCTAATCTCACTTTCTTTGTAATCAAATGTAACGTTTTCGTTGAATTTAAACACGAAAGTTTCCCTTTGTTCATTTTGGCTCACTCTACTTTGTGTTATATCATATTTGTTTAATCATTGTGTTCCTTTTTATTCTATTCTGTTTTTACTCCATTTCTAATTCGCACATAGTACCTTATTGTAATTTATCAAATGGTATTTCTTTTTTTAGTTTCATCACATATGATTTTGTTTTTTATGTAATTTTACTTTATTCCATATTATTTCATTTTATCTTATTTTACTTTATTTTATTTTATTTTACTTTATTTTATTTTATTTTATTTTATTTTATTTTATTTTATTTTATTTTATTTTATTTTATTTTATTTTATCTTATTTTATTCTATTTTATTTTACTTTATTTTATTTTATTTTATTTTATCTTATTCTATTTTATTTTGTTTTATTTTACTTTATTTTATTTTATTCTATTCTATTCTATTTTGTTTTATTTTATTTTATTTCATTTTATTTTGTTTTATTTTATTATACTTAATTTCACATGACTTTATTATTATGGGTAGTTCTCTTTTATCATGTTCTATTTATTTCATTGGATCTTCTACCATTTTAGTTTATGGTATTTTATTTTGTATTTAAAATAGTTCTTTCCACTGTATCCAGTTCAAATGTGACAGCTTTGGGCGAAGCTAAACGTCTTTTGACGTAACAGTTTCATTTGACGTTCATAGACATATTGGAGTCTTTAATTGCACTTCTTCATACCCCGATGTTTTTTTTTTTGTTTTTTTCTTTTCTTTTTTCTTTTTTTTTATGCGATTTCTTCCCTTCTCAGACTTCTTTTCCACATCACGGTCCACTCGGTCTTATTGCCTCTCACTACCTTACTCCGACCTCTCACTATTTTCTTTTACTTCGTCCCTCACTCTCTAACTTATCTGGATCTTCTTTCCCTCCCCCTTTTTTTCAGCTCCGAGACGTTCCATTATGACGTTCAAAATTTACTTATTTTATCTCATAGTCTAATACTTTCGCTACAACACATATATCTCCTTTTTTTTTTTATTAATCTTCTGCTCTCTTTTACATTCTTTCCAACCCCAATATCTATCTATGGTAATTTTCATCCTTTTATATCTTTTTATTTAATTTGTAGACGGTTGTTGACCTACCACATGAGCTTAAACGTCCTGTAAAACTTTAGCTGGTTTACAACTAGTGTTTCATTTCTTGAAATTCCTGCAATCTTCTCCTCTTCCCTCACTTCCTCCTCCCCTCCTCTCCCTCCTCTCCCTCCTCTTCCTCTTCTTCCTCTCCTTCTTCCTCTTCTTTCCCTTCCTCCTCTTCCTACTCTTCCACCTCTTCCTCCCCTTCTTCCTCTCCTTCATCTTCTTTCCCTTCCTCCTCTTCCTCCTTTTCCTCCTTTTCCTCCTCTTCCTCCTCTTCTTCTTCTTCCCCCTCTTCTTCCCCTTTCTCCTCTTCCTCCTTTTCCTCCTCTTCTTCCTTTTCCTCCTCTTCCTCTTCCTCCTCTTCCTCCTCCTCCTCCTCTTCCTCTCTCCACCCCCCGCAAAGATAGAGAGCCAGCTGTGAATACGCCTATGATGCATCGGCCTAAGCTCGGCATAACCTTCGATAAATCCGAAGAACCAGAGGCTCAGTGGTTGCTCAGTGAACGCGCGCCCACCCGCTCAGCGACCCCAAATTCCTCCGCGATTTGTTTACATGGGCTAAGGAATTTAACGCCAACTGGAAGAGCCAGGCGAAGGGAGGGAAGAAGAAGTAGGGAGGAAGGAGAAAAGAAGAGAGTGGAGGGAGGACAGAGGAGGAGGGAGGAAGGAGAGACGAGGGAAGACAGAGGAGGAAGGAGGGAGGAAGGAAAGGCGGTGGAGAAAGGAGAAGAAGATAGGGACTTCATGAAGGAAGATTTTTTTGGGGGGGTAATTATCTCAGTCATGAGTATAAACAAAGACATAATAATGCTATATATGAATAAAAAAAAAGTAGGAGATTTTTTATTTAACTTGTTTGCTTACTTATTTATTCATTTACTTGCTTTTTATCTATTCACTTATTTGTTTGTTTGTTTCTTTGTTTATCTTTATATTTGCTTATATATTTGTTTGTTTAACCACCTATTTGTTGATTTTTTCCTATTTCTAACTGTCTGATAATCATTGATTTGTCTATCCATATATTCATTATTTACTTATATATTTCGCAAAAGAAAGAGCATTGGGTGCCTAATAGTGAAGGCACGACATTTTTGAGACATGTTTGTGAGATATCTTTTTCAGTTAAACTGAAGGATTATTGGCTGTGGTCTTTTGACTTTCAAATGTTATTTTCAATTTTTGCTCGGATTCCTTCCAGGCAAAAAGGTCATAATAATTTACGAGAAAAAAATATATGAGTCATCACATGCACGTAGAGCAAACTGGCCCTTCCAAGCACACCTAGGAGACTCCCACCGTAAGCTCATCCTTATTTTTTCAACAGAAAATCAAAAATTTAAATAGACTGGATGGCAACTACTTAAATTCATTTGGAAATAAAGATTGTGATGGGGGAGTGGAAGTTGGAAGTATTACGTGTCCGAGAACAATATAGGGATTAAGGAAATGATAATGAAAGCGGAAATACGGGCACAGCTTGCAATGCTAAAGGAAAATGGGTAAAAAAATGAAACTGTCAAAGGAACACGAAGAGAAGACGGTCAGAGGCTCCCATGATCTCCACAATGTTGAAATATATTATGTACCTGGAAAGTCATATAAGTGTGTGTGTGTGTGTGTGTGTGTGTGTGTGTGTGTGTGTGTGTGTGTGTGTGTGTGTGTGTGTGCGTGTGTGTGTGCCTGTGTGTGTGTGTGTGCCTGTGTGTGTGTGTGTTTGTGTGTGGGTGTGGGTGGGTGCGCGCGCGTGCGCGTGCGTGCGCGTGTGTTCTCTTGGCGCCGTTCTTTTCCTGTCCATCTTCTTCTTCCGTTCTCTTGTCACCGTTCTTTAGCGATCGTTCTTTTCCCTACGTTCTCTTGCTATCTTTCTTTTGTTCCCGCTCTTCTCCCTCCTTTCTTCTACTCCCGTTCTTCTTTCCCCGTTCTCTTGTTGACTTCGCTCAGTATTATCTTCCTTATATCAACTCCTACACTGCAACTTTTGTTCAATATGTCTCTATCTTTGTTTCAAACTGTTGCACGCCTTGCGCGTTATGGCCCGCCTGCCAATCAGTGTTGCAATACAGAAGCATACAACACCTATGCATGCAATACCCTCCGCCCTTTAGGCAAAGGAATTTCTGCAAGACCGGATATGCTAGGAGCTTGCTTGAT
>NC_134797.1:1858313-1865813 GCF_046742065.1 Oratosquilla oratoria | reverse complement strand
ATAGACCGCTCTGATGACAGGTCTAATTGCATTACTGCCTCAGAGATCGCTTGTTAACAGCCAAAAGTGGAGAATTCGACGAGAGAGGAGAGACAATATGGAGTCATAAAGAATAGACAAACGAGAGAATTACAAAAGAGGGAAGTGAGAGAAAAGGAGAGAGAGGAAAAAGGCGTCTCAGGGATCACTTGTTAACAGCCAGAATAGAACTCGACGAAAGAGAGGAGACAATATGGAAAATAGAAGAAAAGGGAAAATAAAAGAGAGAAGTGACAATAGGAAAGAGAGAGAAGGAGCCTGAAAAATTTTGGAAGAGAGAAATGAGGAAAAAAGAAAAAAGAGAGAGAGAATATGGAAATGTAGAGAAAATAAGAAAAAAGAGAAATGAGAATAGAACAGGGAGAGAGACTCTCTGTCAAGAAATATTCTTGAAAAGAAATGAAGTAATAAAAAAGAAGGGAGAACATTTTCTTTTTTTCTGAATCTGAGTTCATACATGATTCACTCTACAAAGGATTGTGTGTATGTATGTATGTGTGTGTGTATGTGTGTGTGTGTGTGTGTGTGTGTGTGTGTGTGTGTGTGTGTGTGTGTGTGTGTGTGTGTGTGTGTGTGTGTGTGTGTGTGTGTGTGTGTGTGTGTGTGAGTGTGTGTGTGTGTGTGTGTGTGTGTGTGTGTGTGTGTGTGTGTGTGTGTGTGTGTGTGCGTGTGCGTACGTATATGCGTGTTTGTGTGTGTGTGTGTGTGTGTGTGTGTGTGTGTGTGTGTGTGTGTGTGTGTGTGTGTGTGTGTGTGTGTGTGTGTGCGTGTGCGTCCGTATATGCGTGTGTGTGTGTTTGTGTGTGTGTGTGTGTGTGTGTGTGTGTGTGTGTGTGTGTGTGTGTGTGTGTGTGTGTGTGTGTGTGTGTGTGTGTGTGTGTGTGTGTGTGTGTGTGTGTGTGTGCGTGTGCGTCTGTAAGAGGCCGGTAGTTGTACGAATGTAAATGAGCCTGCCTGCTCGCCTGTTGTTTTGATAACATTGAGGTGACGCTATGTCTATGTAAACACACCGACGGTGGTGACTGTTTTATAATCGATGATGTAATCAAAACTCTGTAAGCGCAGGTTAGCTTCGTTTGACTAATGCTGAGGTAAACAATTTTGCTAGTGGCATTGGAATGGCTTTCCGGATTGGTGCAAGGTGGAGAAGGAGAAAAAAACTATTGGTGCATGAATTCAAAGTCACGCCCATAAGGAGTGACATTTATTTGAAAAGTCACCGGAGATTGGATTAGAAAAATTAGTGACGTCAGACGAAGGTAGCTTAGCGTAGGATACGGGATCTCGTCAGAGAGAGGATCAAGGGACGATCTAGAGAGACGATCTAGGGAGACGATCGAGAGAGACGATGTAGAGACGAGAGAAAGAGATCCTGAGTGTAACCAGAAGGTGAAATTACAGTGAAAGAAGAAAGAAAATTCACCACCCTTTTATTAACCCAAAGGACGAGAGAACTAGGCACGGGGCCTAGAAAATAGTGAGACTACAGGAAATACAAGGCATTGGGCCTACTGCTTAAGAGGAACTTGAATATTTAGTGAAACTCACGTAACGAGAGGCAAGGGGCCTCGAGACGAGTGATATTACAAGTCAAATTTAAGTGTAATGATCGAGGACCGACAGTGGTGGTGACAGTGGTGACAAGGGGTGGTGAAAGTGGTGGCAGCGGTGGGATGAACGAACTGAGTGTTAAACACCTCCGAAGAGAAGTGGCGCAAGAAGTCTACGGGAACAAGACAACCAAAATCAAGAGTGTATTGGGTCCAAGGCGACTACGAGAGAAATCTACAACTTCAAGTAACTGCTACGATTGAAACAAGCATTCTTCAAGATTATTCAAGGTGATCATCATCTACAAGGCGGTCTTCAAGGCAGAGTGTGTGATGGAGCTAAAGAACGACGTCGCTAACGAATGACAAGGCCGTAGAAGGACGTCAAGATAGAAGGACATCACGAAGTGACATCGCAAGCAGCCAGGCTAAAGCAAGGTATTAGTAATAAGTATGAGTACCTCTCAGAATTCTAACGTGTTGAGACACGAAATTCACACATCAAATACAAATATTCCAAAATCATTGGTAAAAATGATTAAGGAAGTTAGGACAAGTGAAACTGACACAGAGTACTTAGCTAGATTAGATAGATGGTCAAAAGACATGAATTCTATCTTGAAAGATTCAGACTGGATAGAAAGATCTAGTGAGAAGATGAAAATCTCACAGGTAATCAAATTGATTACATTTAGCTTATTGGCAAAGAATTCTAATGACTTAACAGCAGAAAGGCTGTACAAGGATCTAAAATCAAATATAAGTTTAGGAGAAGTAGATCATCTTCTTCAAGGATACAGTGAGACCAGAACTATAAACCCATATGTAATGCCTATAAATCAACAAAGCCAATATAGGAACTCTAGAGAGTTTAAGAAAACAGAAGTAGGACATAGGCGGCATGCTAGAAGTCCATCTAGGGATAGGGATACCAGAATTCTATGTTTTAATTGTAATGCATGGGGACACAAGGCACAAGAATGTTTTTATGGGATTATTTGCAGAAATTGCAAATACGAAGGTCACAATGAGTATCAATGTAGGAACCCTCCATTCTGTATTTACCATAATATAATCGGACATAGAACTCATGAGTGCCGGAATTTTCGGGTACCCCCAGGGCTAAGAGGAAAAACCCCAGACACAGAATAAACCATTTCAGACCTCCCCATATATATACCGATAGGCGATATTGTGTTAAATATGGGAATGCAAGAGAGATGAAAGAAACTGACAAACTGATAATTACTGTTGGTAAAACTTCTGTAGGACCTCTCATTGCAGGTAAAGTGTTCAATAAGCCTATTCAAATTTTTATTGATACAGGGTCTGTAGTTAATGTAATTACTAGTAAAGTTTTAAACCAGTTGAACCCAGGAGTGAAAATGTTGGAACCAATCCGTTACACATTGCAAGGTGTAACTGGAAATCAGTTAAAAACATTAGGTAAGATTGAGCTAGAAGTTGCCTTGTATACAAATGAACAATTGTACATCCCAGTGATTGTGGTAGAAGAGTCTGTTTTTCCAGGAGATTTATTGATAGGATTTGCAACTATGAGAAAAGAAAACATGGTAATTTGTCCTGCTGACTTAGGAATTTTAGTGAAGTCACAGTTAATCCCATTCTTAAATCAACCAGACTTAAGACCAGTGACAGGAATCAATGAATCCTTAGATAACATTTCTATCCTAGATAGCGTGACCGAGCGGTCCAACCCTACAGAAAGTAAACCAATTTGTGAACCCAACTCAGAAGTTCAGGAAATCCCAGAGATTACTAAATTATCAACCACAGATGCCTTGAGAATTGCAGATTGCGGATTAACAAGGTCGACATTGTTACATCCCATGTCAATTAATAAGGTTGAAGTGTGTTTGAAAGGAATCAATGTAGACTCTGAAGTAATTACAGTCCCAGAATCAGTTAAAATTAAAGGATTGAAGTGGGACTCAGGGATTTATAAGACAAATAAGAACAGAGTAGAAGTATTAGTAATTAATACTATGAATAAAGAGATAGTTTTAAAGAAAGGTACACAAATAGGATGTATTCAGGTGTGTACTAAACCTATTAAGATTTTAAATGAGAATAGTGAGGAGATAGAATTACCAACTTCATCAATTTGTTCAGTACAAGAAGGCATAGACTTAAGAAATAGATATAAAGAATTATTACAATCAACTAATTGCCCTGAGTTGGATGAAGCTTTATTTGCTTTGCTTATGAAACATAAAAAAGCAATTGCTTTGCCGGGGGACGCCTTAGGCAAAACAACTGTTTTAAAATATCACATTAAGTTAAAAACAGGAACACAACCTATCTACATACCAGCCTACAGAGTTCCTCACTCTAAATTAGCTGTAGTAGATAAACTCATCACTGAAATGCTATCACAGGATATTATTGAACATAGTAAAAGCGAGTGGAATTTTCCGTTGATCTTAGTACCAAAGTCTGATGGGACTATGCGACCAGTTATTGATTACAGGGAACTGAATAAGCACACCATTCGTGACAGGTTACCATTACCCATTATCGGTGACATTTTGAGAAGTTTGGGAACTGAGAATAGATATTTTAGTACTATAGATATCAAATCAGCTTTTTGGCAAATAGAATTGCATGAAGATTCAAGAGAGTTTACAGCATTTTCTACTACAACAGGACATTATGAGTTCAAGAGAATGCCATTTGGGTTATGTAATAGTCCATTAACTTACATGAGATTAATGAATACTATTCTAGATGGATTGTTAGGAAACACTGCCAGTGTATTTCTAGATGACATTTTAATAGTTTCTCAGACTGCAGTGGAGCACTTTAAGAAATTAGATTTGATATTCTCAAGACTAGGAGAAGCTGGGTTAAAAGTAAAACTTGAAAAATGTAAGTTCTTGCAAGACAGTGTCATTTACTTAGGACATAAGATAGACAGACACGGGCTGAGTACAGTAAATTCAAAGGTGGACGCTGTCAAGAATTTTCCAGTTCCGACCAATGTAGACAAGGTTAGGAGCTTTTTGGGATTAACAGGATATTATAGAAAATTCATTCAAAGTTATGCTGACATTGCTAATCCACTAAGTTCATTGTTAAGAAAGGACTCAAAGTTCATGTGGGGACCTGCGCAACAGCAAGCTTTTGACAAGTTGAAAGATAAACTCACGAGTTCACCTATTTTAATTTTTCCCGACTATGAAAAAGAATTTATTCTTTGTACTGATGCGTCTGACATAGGGTTAGGAGGCATACTAATGCAAGAGAGAAATGGAACTTTAAAACCCATAGCTTACACATCCAGACTTTGTAATAGTGCGGAGAGAAACTATTCTATAACTGAAAGAGAAACTTTAGCAGTAATTTATTCTTTAGAAAGTTTTAGGGATATGATACTAGGGTATCCCATCAGAGTTTGGACTGATCACACAGCTATTCAGAACTTATTTAAGCATAAGAATCTTAGAGGCAGACTTGCTAGATGGTTTGCGATACTCCAGTGCTATGAAGTTCAATTTGAATATATTCCGGGTAGAAGGAATGTAGCAGATCCACTTTCTAGAAACATTAGTCAACAAATGACTGGGACTGGGTTGATTAATTTTGTTTGTAGTATAGAAGAATTAGTAACTTTAGATGAAGAAATGCTAATAAGAGAACAGAGAGATGATGAGACATGTGATTCAATAATCAAGCATTTGATGAACCCAAGAGGAGATCCTCCAAAGCTACCAAAGGGGTATAAGATAGAGGAATTTCATTTGATTAATGGAATATTGTATAGGAAAACATTTGTAAATGGGAAAGATATTTCTAGAGGTCAAGTAAATCAGTTGGTTATACCACAAACTCTGGTAAATGAGATATTGAAGTTACTTCATGATAGTGATTGTAGTTCACATCCTGGAAAGGATAAAACTTATAGACAAGCACAACTTAAATACTTTTGGCTAGGAATGAAGAAAACTATATATGATTATATAGAAAAGTGTGTAAAATGTGTAAAGGTGAAGGGAAATACACCAAAACCTGCTCCTATACTCACCTATCCCATTCCACAGAAACCTTGGGAAAGAGTTCACATGGATACATTGGAATTGCCTTTATCCGAGAACGGCTTTAAATACATATTTGTTGCTATTGATTACTTTTCAAGATTTTGTATATTGCAACCCATAATCAATAAGAAAGCTGAAACTATTGCTTCCGTAATCTATGACCAGATAATCTGTAATTTTACTACACCTAACATCCTAGTTTCAGATAATGGGACTGAATTTAATAACAAAATCTTGGAAAATCTATGTAATGTATTCCACATCAAGAAAGTCAATATACTCGTTAACCATCCCCAAAGTAATGGAGTAGTAGAAAGGTTAAACAAAAAGATAATTATATGTCTTAGAACCCTAATAAGTCCTCATAGTGTAACTTGGGATACTTGGATTCCTTGTGTTAAGTGTACCCTGAACAATCAAATTAATGTAGCAACTGGGGATACACCTCATTTTATAATTTTTGGGGAGGACAAAACTCTGCCATATGAAATGTTGACTGCAGAGCAAAAACCCATATATAATATGAATGATTATATATCCAATAGGATAAATACTCTTCAAAGTATTCACCAAAGAGTTAGGAAACATATGCAGGTGTATTCACAAGAGATGAAGGAACAACAACACAAAATAGCTCATAAACTAGAACTGAAAATTGGGGAATTAGTAATGGTCAAATTAACCTCACCCAATAATAAACTTTCACCAAGGTACACTGGTCCATATAGGGTAATTGATTCTGCAGGTGGAAACAAGTTTAAACTTAAACATTTAGAATCAAGAGAAGAATTGATAGGATTTTTAGATGACATAAGGAAAATTAGCTTGCAGATCTATGAAGATGATTATAGTAATACTTTGTGCATAAATATTAATAACCCTGGAGAATATGGAGAATATTATAATGATATTTTTCAAGAGTTGAACATTAATCTTGATGTATTTTACAGATAGTATTGACCATTTGTATGTATTTGGGATGGGAGACCTAAACAACTGGAACTTGGTGTCAAGCAGATACATGGAAACCTAAAACCTAGGATCTGCTGTGGTCAGACTTGGAATCTTAAGGACTTAAGGACCTCTCATCTGAGTACACACATGAGTATTGTGACCATTTTAAAGTAATGAGACTGTCTTTGAAAATGAAGTGTGTTGAAAAAAAAACTGAATATTGAACAAGAAGAGACACTCAAACTCTAGATTAGTGTGTTTTGCAAATTAATTGCTATTATCTTTGAAAAGATGATAAACCATTCAAAATTGAAAGTTAGTGCTCATAGTGAATTTTCTAATCAATTATATCCTTTCTGTAGACAATCTAAGAGAAAGCATGATCTCTTTTGTGTTCCGAGAGGCTTCGCATGAACTCTCTGGTTAGGAATATGTCTGTTATGAACAATTGTCATTACCAACGAATTTTGGTAGACCAGATCCCTCATTGTAACATACAAGGATCTCATTACCTGTTTTTCCCTAACAAGACAAAGGTATCAATAAATTGTCCCGGGTTGAGTCCTAAATTGGATTTGGTTGAAGGTCTTGTCTCTATTCAAGATAACTGCGAATTGCATGCAGACACTAATTCCACCATTTCTAATACCCTTAATACAATGCATTTAACCGATGACACCTACATTTCAACCTTCAACTTCACATTGCCTGAAAACTCTCCTCCCTTGAAAATTAAGAGAAGACCATTGTCAAGATCTCCCTCAAATGATTTACATATACTACCAATCCTTATCATACCCTTACTTTCAGTGTTAGTGGCAGCACTGATTGCCTTTGTTGTATTCCGGAGGTTGGCTCTGTCAAAGCAAATCAACCATGTAACCGCTTAATTCAATGCC
>NC_134797.1:1848313-1853313 GCF_046742065.1 Oratosquilla oratoria | reverse complement strand
GGGTTGCGGATAAAAAGAAAATCAGTAAGATGGAGATCAATATGTCAGCGTCTTTAAAAGGTTTGTTACGGAAAGAGCACCGTGAAAAATTTCCTTCTTTTTACGATGAAAAGGTCAAAGAACCCCGTGATAGTGAAGCCGCCATGAAAAGGCGACAGCGACATTTCTGGGCTTGGGTGACAAAACAAAAAAAAAGATTGACAAAGTTCTCAGAGCAAAGTTAACAGAAGAGCATAAGAAATGCCACCCCGAATATTACGAAAAGTGTAAAAACCGGCAATCTACGACATGCGTCGCGGAGCAATCTATACAACAATTCCAACGTATAGTCCTTAGTTTCAACGAGATGTTACGCAATTCACCAACATATGAGTACAGTGATAGTACAATAGATGACCTCGAACCGTATAGCGGGGATATTTCTTCCGAGGTTGTAGAAAATTTCAAGAAGCACTATTACGCAGGCTACAAAAAATGTTGTGGTAATGGTGGAAGAGGACACAGGCAATACCAGTTGTACTATTTAGAGCGTAGGTTCAAGACATTTAAAAGAAACGCCCGAAAAAACGTGTTCGCTATGAAGAATGTGAGGCGCCAGCAAGAAAAGAAGAGGGAGCAAAGCTTTGAAAGTAGAGTTGAGAAGAGACCTGAAAAAGATCCAAAAAGAGAAAAAACTGTTACAAGCGGAAAAGAATGAAGTGGATAATAAGCTGCGGAAAACAATGTTAGAAAAAAAAATTGAAAAATAATGAATCGGAATACATCTCCCAACAAAAGAAGTGGATGGGTGGGTCGGAGTGTTCACCAAAGGAATTGAAGGACTACACAGAGCAGGAAAACCGTGTTCTCACTGAAATGAGAAACCAACGTACAGTAATCGCCAAAAAGAAGACAGCTGAGGAAAGTAATCCGCGTGGACGTGCGCATGAGAATGTGAAGGGATCGTTACGCGAAGCAGACAAAGAAGTGAAACTAAATGATATAGGGGTTTTGGGGGGCAGAAAGTGTAAAATATGCAATGCGCTGCTGTGGAAAAATGAGCTCCAGACAATATGTTGTAACCAGGGGCAGACGCCACTCACTGTACCAACCGAGATCAAGGATAAGGTACTCAAAGATCTGTACAAGGGAAAGTCGCAGCTCTCTAAACGTTTTTTCAATAATTTAGTGGGGTTGAATAATATGTTCTCATTTACGTCTTTCTCGACTTCCAAAAAGTGGAGAAATGCAGCAGAGTCAGTGATGTCTTACAAGATTCAGGGTAGGATATATCATAGGTTGTCCACGTTGGATGCTCAGAAAATAATTCAATCTTCACCGTTTCCAGGGGCGCCGGAATGAAGAAATGATAATTCGTATTTGGACCTATATTTTTATTATGACAGAGACCAGCAATTAAAGATTAGAACTGCCCGTGTTGCACTGCGAGTGAAGCGAGCGACCCGCGCAGCGGGTCTTGCCGAAGGCCAAGCACCCCTGGTATAGCAAGGACTGGCGTAAGCCAGGTGCTTGTATATATATATATATATATATATATATATATATATATATATATATATATATACATATATATATATATATACATTATATATATATATATATATATATATATACTGTCAAATCATCATCCTTTATATTATCCTTCTATACATATATTCATACATTGTTTTTGTTTGCAGTATTGTATCATCTGTGTCTTCACACCACAACCACGTGCCATCATACCTCATCACCGCAGGAGCCAAAACCTCACCTCAACCCTTGGTAAGTAGATGCAATTTCGTGATAGGTTCAATTAGTGGCTTTCTCTGTTCCCATTGTGTTCACAGTGTATGATGCAGTCCCAACAATCTTACATGTAACACCAGTATTACATTCGCTCACGTTGCAAGATGTCACCCACCACAAATACGTCTAACAATTCTAACTCTTCTCAACAATTACCAACCACACAAAACCTCATCACAGTGATCAAACATGACAACACATTACCAAAGTTCAATGGCAGAAACATTCCAGTCCATAACCTCATCTCCGACGTTCAAGCGGAAATCACACGTGCAAACGTCACTGATAATTAAACTAAAGTTTTACTTCTCAAATCACG
Source organism: Oratosquilla oratoria (assembly GCF_046742065.1). Taxonomy (NCBI): domain Eukaryota; kingdom Metazoa; phylum Arthropoda; class Malacostraca; order Stomatopoda; family Squillidae; genus Oratosquilla; species Oratosquilla oratoria. Next base: position 1,851,206 of record NC_134797.1, on the reverse strand, counting down.
GATCGATCTTCATGACACACTCGCAGGATACATAATCCAATTGGACGTATTTAAGAAAATTATTTTTAGCCTTTGTTGACCATTTAAAAAAAATCATTTGATCAACTTGGATCTCTATCACCACTGTATTCACTAGCAAGAACATACAATACCGGTCGCCATCACCCAAGGCAAGAGCGGTCAAAATTGCTTCTACCTTTAAAAGTGAGATCAGAGACAGCCTCAAAAACTCAGATTGGGTTACAGATGACAAAATATCACTGGAACACATAGTATCACTCATAGCCTATTTCCGCCTACTTTCACAATTACACCCAGACACACTCCAAAAAGCTGGAACAATACCCTTCACACCAGGCACCATCCTAGGAGAATTTACCAGGAAATTCTTCAATAAAGACAAGCCAGTCATTCAAATTCACGGTCAAGCCGTTCTTATCACCCACACAGTAGCACACGTAACACCATCTACGTCACAAAACACAAGGTCAAGACAGATGTCTCGCACTCGCCAACCCTCACGTCAGCGCCCCCATCACGAACACCCTTCTTTTGCCCATACTGCAACAAACCAGGACACAGCACAAACATATGCTATTACAGACAACCGTCTCAGCCAAATCGCTACCGCGATCACCATGGTACATGTTGCCACACGAGTGACTATTGTCGCGTCCTCTTAACACAAAGGCGACAAAAACATGTTTCACCACAACGCTCCCCTACCAGAGGCGCGCATAACACATATTCAACATGACTAGAAAACACAAGCACACCACGCAACCCCGCACAAGGTGCCCCATACAATGAACTTATCTGACCAACTCTACCTGTGCTAACCAACAAGGACACTTCCTCACCTTCCATGACATTCAAGGCAACCGCAAATATATATATATATATATATATATATATATATATATATATATATATATATATATATATATGTATGTATATATATGTAAGATATATATATATACATATATATATAAGATATATATATATATATGTATATATATATATATATATATATATATATATAAACAGTATATATATATAAACTGATATATATATATATATATATATATATATATATATATATATATATATAAACGTATTATATACATATATATGCGTGTGTGTGTGTGTATACACACACACACACATATATGTATATATAAATATATATATATATACATATATGTGTATATATATATATGTATATATATATATATATATACGTATATGTATGTATATACTTTATATATAAATTCATATATATATATATATATACAAAATTAAAACATTTCAAAAGTGATACTTTTTTAAAAATGTTACATGCCATGGACGATCATCGTTGAGCAGTGGACGATCATCGTTGGGCCGTGGACGATAACCGTTGAGCCGTGGACGATCATCGTTGAGCCGTGGACGATCATCGTTGAGCCGTGGACGATCATCGTTGAGTCGTGGACGATCATCGTTGACCTGTGGACGATCATCGTTGAGCCGTGGACGATCATCGTTGAGCCGTGGACGATCGTCGTTGACCCGTGGACGATCATCGTTGAGTCAAGAATGAGCATCGTTGAGCCGTGGACGATCATAGTTGAGCCGTGGACGATCATCGTTGAGCCATAGACGATCATCATTGAGCCGTGGACGATCATCGTTGAGCCGTGGACGATCATCATTAAGCCGTGGACGATCATCGTTGACCCATGGACGATCATCGTTGAGCCATGGACGATCATCGTTGATCCTTGGACGATCATCGTTGAGTCATGGACGATCATCGTTGGGCCCTGGACGATCATCGTTGAGACGTGGATGATGATCGTTGGGCCATGGACGATCATCGTTAAGCAATGGACGATCATCGTTGAGCCGTGGACGATCATCGTTGAGTGAAGAACGTTGTTGAGTCAAGAATGATCATCGTTGAGCCGTGGACGATCATAGTTGAGCCGTGGAGATCATCGATGAGCCGTGGACGATCATCGTTAGGCCATGGACGATCATCGTTGAGCAGTGGACGATCATCGTTGAGCCGTGGACGATCACTATTAAGCCGTAGTCGATCATCTTTGAGTCAAGAACGATCATCGTTGAGCTATGGACGATCATCGTTCAGCCGTGGACGATCATCTTTGAGCCATGGACGATTATCATTGGGCCTTGGACGATCATCGTTGAGCCGTGGATGATGAATGTTGAGCCGTGAATTATCATCGTTGAGCAATAGACGATCATCGTTGAGCCATGGACTATCATCGTTGAGTCAAGAACGATCATCGTTGAGCCATGGGCGATCATCGTTGAGCCGTGGACGATCATCGTTGAGCCATGGACGATCATCGTTGAGCCATGGACGATCATCGTTGGGCCGTGGACGATCATCGTTGAGCCGAGGATGATCATCGTTGAGCAATGGACGATCATCGTTGAGTAATGGACGATCATCGTTGAGCCGTGGACGATCATCGTTGAGCCGTGGACGATCATCGTTGAGCCATGGACGATCATCGTTGATCCGTGGACGATCATCGTTGCGCCGTGGATGATAATCGTTGAGCCGTGAACGATCATCGTTGAGCAATGGACGATCATCGTTGAGTCAAGAACGAACATTTTTGAGTCAAGAACGATCATCGTTGAGTCGTGGACGATCATCGTTGAGCCATGGACGATCATCGTTACTAATAATAAATTAAATTAAACCATTTCAAAGGTGACACATTTTAAAAATGTTACATGTCTTGGAGAGGAAGGTCTGTAATTACTCCGAGTTCGTAAGTTCTCCGAGGCAGTAAGCCTTTCGAGGCTATAAGTTCTTCGAGGGTGCAAGTTCTCCGAGGGTGCAAGTCCTCCCAGGGTGCAATTCCTCCGAGGG
>NC_134797.1:1835813-1840813 GCF_046742065.1 Oratosquilla oratoria | reverse complement strand
TATATATTCTTTGTTGTATATCCTCAATGCTCTCAAATAAAAACCAATTATCACTCGGGTCAATCAGCATGCGGCATTCTGAAACGTCCAGCCGGATGAGCCATAAGGAGAATATATATGCTGTACACACACGTTGTCTGTCACTCTGAAGAAGACTTGTAGTCGAAACGTCAGGAATATAGTGTTCTCGCTCTAACCCGCGTTTCTCTACCACCTTTTCCACTCATCTGTCTTACCTTCATAACATATATATATGTGTTTTATATATATATATATATATATATGTATATATATATATATATTTATATATATATACATATATACATATATATATATATGTATGTATGTTTGAATGTATACACACACACACACACATATATATATATATATATATATATATATATGTATATATATATATATATTCATATGTATATATATATATATACATATATATATGTATATTTACATATATATATATATATATATATATATATATATATATACATATATATATCCCGTGCTTTTTAAGGAAGTACTGTTTTGAAATAAAAATTAAACAAGTAGACTTTTCGTAACAATTTAATTTTTACAAGAATGTCTGTAGTGTAATTTACTTTTCAACATAATTACGAAATCATCTGACCGTGTTTAAGTTTGTTTGAGTATTTGAAATGCCTCCTCTGATTGAGAATGCCGCCAATCAATGGATTGCTGCTATGGTTCTGGTGTAAAGTATGCCACCCATGTTTCGTCGCCTGTGACAATTTGGCTAAAAAAAATTGTCATCTTCTTCTGGTTTGTGGCATTTACTCTATTCGTCAAGATTGAACTACATTCTCGGAATATTCCCGATGAAATCTCTGGCAGTTACCAATGGTATTATATATATGCACATGGTGGCTCTTGCCATAATAGTTAGCCATATACAATTTATCTTCTACTATTTACATCCTACTCTTGTTGCTACAATGTACAATGCATGGATGAATTATGAACACGTGGGAACACATAAAAGGAATATATTTAATGTACGCTGATTTTGCAGTTTGGCAATGTTCGACCAGGTGTCTGGCACCTCGGCCCAGATGTCTGCGTGAGGTCAGATGCGCTTGGCCCAAATGACTGCGTTTTGAGGTCAAACACAACAGGCGATCCCTTGAGAGTTCTCTGAAGACGTTGGACGTTCCATCCTGTACTAAATGCGTGCGTGATTGAATTTTCCTTTCAGTCATCTTGCAACAGATGCTCGGCTCATCTACCACTCACTGACCACAGTGAGGTTATTGTTCAAGGAAGATAAAAAGTAATACAAGAATTTTACACAGTGTCGGAACAATGGTTGTATCTGCAAATAATCATTATTAAAATAAAATTGACTTGATTTCATGGATATGTGGAAGTAGATATTATTTCCGCTCATCTAGGTAAAATGTATTCTTATGAAGCTGTTGCTCGACTGCGAAGACTATAACGGGGGAGGGAGATAGGAGGTTGCGGTGGAGAGGATTAGAGAGTCTTCTTGTGTATGGAGTAGTATGAACTTGTGAAGTCATCCATGACTTTGATCCGTGAAAGATATACTTCGAAATCATTGATGTTTGTACCAACTGTGAGATACAGGAGTGCGTTAGAGTCATTGGCAATTAAAATGCAAGTATGACCTTTCTTTGACGTAGGGCTGATAGTTGAAAAGAGGGAAATGCCATTGAATTTTTACATGGCAAGTTTCTGGCATACAAAGTACATCGGTGTTTTGTGCTTGAAAAAACTCGTAGGTGTATCTTTGTATAATTACAAGGGAACAGCATCGCTAGGCTGATAAGCACTGCGTGAGTGTGTTTGAATTTAGATAACACTTCTGAGGCTGGGGTGGATATGGTGTTGAATTTCTCTAAGTGGGGCAAGAAAGTCTCCTCAGGCGGTGAAAAACCAACGGTATTTAATGGGTGTTTTGTTCTGAGTTTTGCTGATTTGAACATACGAGAGGAATTAGTGTGTCTATTATGTTTGGAACGCATATCCACAGCTGTCAGTAAAGTAGAAGAGTTAGAGTCCTGGGGAAGGGTTGGAGTGGTTGAACAATTTAAAACTGTTGTATGAAGGTGATGGAGGAATTTGTGCTTGTACCTGGTGTATCCTCGTGTTATAAAGCGGAGCGAATTTGAATGGAGGGAGTAGAATCAACTGACGCGGAGTCATATTCTGCTTGTGCCTGCTCGGTCACGTGAATATGATTTACTTTGTGAGGAGTTGCTAATGGCAGTACAGGGATAAAATTTCTTACATAAATTATACAATTTTGAGCAGGGTAAATGAGTGTGTTATGTTGCTTCATCAATGTTAAAGCTATGAGGATATCAGCAGGAAAGTGATAGTCAGCTACGTAGTGGGTAATTGGAATGGATGGGCACTCATCATTGAAGCTAATGTCTAGGGAGAATTTACCAACTAACGGGAATGGTACACCATCTACATTGCAAAGGTTGACGTCGGGGGCTCCAAAACGATGACACGTTTAGTTGCAGTGCGGAATTTATGGAAACTGTGTGTTGACATTACGTTAACTGGAGAACCTGTGTCGAGAAGGATATTCACTTTGGTGTTGCTAGAAGTAGCAATGAACGTTAAGAAATGGGGAGACATGTCTGGGATATCCAAAATATGTACAGGTAGAGTAGATGAGTCAATTTCCGGCTATGGAGTAACTGTCCTTGATGTGCACCGAACCTTGGTATTCTCTAGTCATAAAGGAGATGTGTTGTATGAATGCCTTGCAGGAGAGTGACCTGGGGAGTTTGGTCTGTGTTGCCTCCGTACTAACAGCACACGGCAATGATCACCCGTGTGGAAACATGTACCGTGATAGTCGCAATACCGGTTTGGTTGTGAAGGGTTTCTGTGGTAACACGTGTTTGAGAGGTGTCCTAGTTTGTAGCAGTATGTACAAACCAGTTGTGTTCTTCATGGAGAGCGTTGGCGTGAGCGATGTCGAGTGCGAGATTTATGTCTTGATTTCGTATTATATGAGGGTGACCATATGACCTTGGCTATTGTGTGGGTGGGTGTAATGGGTACTAACTGGGTGATAGTTTTGTTCGTGTCAAAGAATTTCCTGGAGAATTCGCCCAGTGTGATACCTGGTGTGAATGGAATAGCCCTAGTTTTCTGGGGGGGGGGGTCTGGATGTAATTGGGATAGTCTTTTATAGTATGCCATGAGTGAGACTACGTGATCCAATTAAATCTTGTTTTCTGAGACCCAGTCTGTGTTTTTAAAGCCTTCTCGGAGTTCACTTTTAAATGTTGAAACAATTTTGACAGGTTTCTATTTGGTGTGGTGTGGACGATGATTGTAAGTTCTAGCCAAAGAGCAGAGCTAGGCGTGTTACTGCATTACCCAGATTTTTTCGGTAACACACTACCTGTCCGACGGTAACGCACTGCCTGTCTATCGGTAACGCGCCCAGCTCTACCAAGCGGTAAAGGAGAAAAGTTATCCATGTGGCTCAAATGATGCAAAGGACTTTTTAAATTGTTCATACTAGGATGTGATTTCCTCAAATAAGTAAGACTGAATGACGTCATCAGCTAATGTATTATTCTTGTTTATTCTGGGTGTTAGAATGAATATTTTACCTTTATCTTCTTTGGTGTTTCTTCGTGTTATCTTTGATTCAAGCTCAGAGGAAATTGTGTATAGGAATGTTCTTGTCGTTAAAGAGAGGTAATGTGGTCTTATCCTTGACTATGGTGATAAGATTTTGTGTTGCCATGGTGTTCTGAGTAGCAGGTGAATTTTCCGAAGAGTTGTTAGCAGAAGGAGGGAACATGTCTGGTATATTGGAAGTGAGCGTAAAGCGACTGCGTGTATGGGATCGGTATGTCGAGTCAGAAAGATGTTTGGAAACGTTCATGGACTAACTGATAAAAAAAAAAACAGACAGAATGGCTCCTAGGTGATATTAAGAACAGAAAAATATCTACTTACCCAGGATGATGTAGGAGTTTTGGCTCTTATGAATGGGGATGGTGAGACGATTCGGTGGGAACAGTCGGGCTCTACATATGATGATGCAGTGAGACGAATCGGTTGTAAAATGCGCTATAAACAGGGACAGGAGTTAGTACGATGTATTGGGCTGGTGAGTTAAATAATATATATAAACATGCACACACACAAAAGTCAGAAAAATAAGAGAGAGGAAAGAAAAAACATATATGTATCTTTAGCGTTGAAGTTTGCACTCGTGCGAAGCTAGATACGGGGGTGGGGGAAGAGTTCATCATCCAACCTGATATTGGCACGAGAAGGTGGGCGATGTCCGGCTCGTGAGAGTTATGATGGATAATGCCGAGGTGGGGTTGTCTTGTAGCTGGCGCTGCCCAGATTTTCTTGTGGATGTTGGACGATGCAGTGAAGAGGCATTGCCTCGTAGTAGTTGCTGGACGAGGAGCGTTGGAAAGTTGCCTCATAGTAGAAGATGGACGAGGAGCGTTGAAGCGTTGGAGCGTTGCCTCGTAATAATGCTGGACGAGGAGCGTTGGAGTATTACCTCGTAGTAGATGATGGACGAGTAGCGTTACCTCGTAGTAGAAGATGGATGAAGAGCGTTGGAGAGTTGGCTCGAAATAGATGCTGGACGAGGAGCGTTGGAGTGTTGGCTCGTCGTAGATGATGGACGAGGAGCGTTGGAACGGTGCCTCGTAGTAGATGATGGACGAGGAGCCTTGGCTCGCAGTAGATGATGGACGAAGAGCTTTGGAGTATTGGCTCGTAGTAGATAATGGACGAGGAGCGTTGAAGCGTTGGCTCCTAAGTGTTGTTTAGCGATGCAGCGAGGAGTGTAGAGTTGGGAAGTGTAGATCTCTGATGAATCTTAGCACACGGAATCCGTTAATCCGTAGGCACTGTCGTCAGAATGTAGAGTTGTTCTTTGGGTGAATGGTAGAATTGTTGTTTCGTAAGAATAGTAGACTTGTTGCTTTGGAGAAATGGTAGTG
>NC_134797.1:1823313-1825813 GCF_046742065.1 Oratosquilla oratoria | reverse complement strand
ATAACATATCTGCGTAGCCTCGGTTTTTTTTCTGTCATTACATTTCATTAAAAAATATCAATTTATTTCTCATTTTCTAGTATGCTTCACCTGCAAATATCTTACATTTCCGTTTTGTTTTGTTTTTTCTATTACGTTAGGTTTCTTTTATATCTTTAGCCAAAACTAGCTCGTGTGAAATAAAAATATACATACTGATTACTTTTATAATAGTTTTGTAGTACAAAATATGATACCCGTAAGTTCGTGAAACAAGGCTTAAATATGAAATTCTCTATCACAATCTCAGGAATTATATTATTATTGTGATATATATATATATATATATATATATATATATATATATATATATATAGATAGATAGATAGATAGATACATACATACATACATACATACATACATACATACATACATACATACATACATACATACATACATACATACATACATACATACATAAATAGATAGATAGAGAGATAGGTAGATAGATAGATGTATGAAGCAAAATCACTGCATTGCTTTCCTGACGTAAGCACTGGGTGTACAACTGAGTTAACTTAATATGAACTTCTTTCCCTGCGTCTTTTAACAGACCTATCAATATACCATCTTCCCCAGGTGCTCTTCCTCATTTCCTATTTTTTAGAGCAAATTCTACTTCTTCCTTTGTAATTTCTGGTACACGACTAACGTCTACACATGAATTTATTGACTCAACTACGGTCTTCGACGAGTAAAGCTCTTGGTAAAATTCTTCTACTCTTTTTACCATTCTGTCCATGCAGTTAATGATTTCTCCATTTTAATCTTTGAAACATATCATTTGCTGTCTTCCTAAACCATGCCCGTGCTTGGTCACTTAAATACTTTTACCTTTCCGAATAGTTTTCTCTATTTCATCCATGTTTTTCTTTCTTTTCTCTGATCTCTGCCTTTTGTTAATAAGCTTGTTTAGTTCTACTCTTTCTATTTCGTCCCTCCTGCTTTTGATCTGCATATTCCTCCTTCTTTTAATTAGGTCATTTGTAGCTTTGGAATATTTCGTTTCTCTAATAATTTTTTTACTTCCTACTTTCTCTGCCGATTACCTAATGATATTGACAAATTAAATTCATATCTTCGAATCTATTTTTAATTTCTAACTGAAATTCCTTCTTATTATCCTTAACCTTTGCAAGACTTATTTCTTTTTTTTTAATTAGTTTATTTCTCTCGGCTCTGAAATTGAATTTAGCTGTGCAACCTACCATTCTATGGTCACTACCTATGTTGACTTTATTTATCACCGCAACATTGCTAAAGCTCTTGCTCTCATTTTCTAAAATGAAGTCTACTTCATTCTTTGTTATTCCATTTGGACTTCTCCAGATCCATTTATGACCTACACGCTTTTTTAAGAAAGTGTTCATTATCCTCATGTTGTACTTCTCTCCAAAATTGACTAACATCTCGCCTCTGTCTTTTCTTTCACCTACTCCAAACTTCCCAATGCACAACTCATCAAAGGATTACAAAGGCGGAGCATGCCGACAGGAGACCTTTTGGTCCATATCTAGGTCGGATGCGAGAAAAAAATCATAATAATAATAAAATAATGAATAAAAACTATAATAATGTAAATAACAAATAAAATACACAAATAAATGCATAGGTATAGTTAAATAATAAACAAACAGGTAAATAGTAAATAATAATAGATTGACATATAACTAATAATAAATGAAAATCAAACAGACAAATAATAACAAAACAAAAACAAATAATATAAAATAAATTATAATCATTACAGCATCTTGCTTAGATGTTTATCTAAATGATTCTTAAAGCTTCGAACTAAACTACATTGCACTACCTGTGCAGGAAGTTTATTCCATTCATTAACTACACGGTTGGCAAAGTTGTTTCTACCTACTTCCAAATTGAATCTATTTCCGGACACTTTGAGACCATTGTTTCTTGTCTGATTCTCATTCAATGTGAAAATTTGGTCACTTTTGATGTTGTCAATTCCCTTTAGAATCTTAAAGACCTGTATCAAGTCACCTCTGAGTCTACGCTTTTTTAGGGAAAACAGATTCATATGTTTTAGTCGATTTTCGTATGATTTATTTTTGATATTTGGAATCAGTTTTGTAGCTCGCCGTTGTACTTTTTCCAGTCTGTCAATGTCTTTAATGAGATTCGGTGACCATACAGAAACAGCATATTCCAAATGTGGACGAACTAATGATTTATATAGCATTAAAGTCGCCTATTACCAACGTTTACTTATTTTTTCTTGATCCATTACCTGACTTAAATCATCATAGAAGGATTCAATTTCATCGTCTGAACTCTGTGAAGTTGGTGCATAAACTTGAACTATTCTTAGACAGCCTAATCATAGCCTTTTACATAGCCTAATCACAATCCAAGCTACCCAGTCTGATGAACTACTGAACTTGACTACGTTACCAGCAATCTCTCGGTTGATCAAGAATCCTATTCCACTACATCTTCC
>NC_134797.1:1813313-1818313 GCF_046742065.1 Oratosquilla oratoria | reverse complement strand
TACCTCTTTTGATGCAGTGTGCGAGGTTACCTAGGTTGTATAAGGGTGGGGGTGGTTGGTTGAATATTTGGTAGGGTAGGCGCATTGGTTTGCCGAAAATGATCTCATGTGGGGACATCTTTGTTGCGGAATTGACTGTGCTATTGATACTGGCTTGTACCTGTGGTAGCCAATCTTCCCAACTGTCCATGAGGTCGTTGACCAATGGTCTGAGAATCTCTAGGACCTTGCGATTTGTTCGCTTAGTCAGACCGTTTCCCTGAGGGTGGTATGCAGTGGCAAATGTTTGGTCAATGTTGTACAGGTGTGCTATTTCGCGCATCACCTGGTTTTTGAATTCTGAGCCATTGTCAGATAACATTGTGTGTGGTATGTTGTATCTACAAAAGATATTGTTGACTAGGGCTTTGGCTACAGTCTCTGCTGTTTTGTCTTGGAGTGGTATTAAGATTGTGTATTTAGAGAAATAATCAACTGCTGTGAGTACATAGTTGGAACCTTGATGGCTCGTTGGCATTTTCAGTAGGTCAATGCCAAGTGTTTCCCATGGTTCAGCAGGGAGTGGGATATCTTTTATGTTGATTTCCCTCGGGTTAGGGCCTCTGAATTGGTTGCAAGTTATACAAGAATCTATGTGTGTGGTTATATCTCTTTTCATGTTAGGCCAGTAATATGTGTGCCTAGCAGTGTTTAGTGTCTTATCTCTGCCCGAGTGGCCTCCCATTGCACTGTCGTGCAATATGTGTAGGACTTTGGGGACAAGGGCTCTGGGGGTAACAGTAACCTCTCTTGTGTTGATGGCTCTCCTTATGACTCCGTCGACCAGTTTGAGTTCCTCAATAGGGACAGGTGGTTGTTTTATTGGGGACCATATTGGGTCACTGTCTGTTTCATTCTTAAGTTCCCGCATGGGAATGCATGTGGTTTGGGTGACAGGGTTGATGTGGTTTTGTCTGCTCAAGGAATCTGCCACTACATTAGCTTTTCCAGCTAAGTAGGTTATTTTGGGATCAAAGTCTAGTAAGGTGGTTTTCCATCTAGCAATTCTTCCGTGGAGGTCTTTTGTGTTGAAAAGGTAAACTAGGGGTTGGTGGTCTGTAAAGATGTTTATATTGTACCCTAGAATGAGATGTTTAAAGTGTTTGAGTGCCCAAACGATAGCTAACCCTTCTTTGTGTGTTGTAGAGTAATTATTTTCAGCTTTGTTGAGGACTCTACTTGCGTAGGCTATGGGGTGCTCTTTGCCGTTGTCGTCTTTTTGTTGTAAGACTGCGCCTATTCCTACAGAGGAGGCGTCTGTGTAAAGAAGGAATTCCTTCTTCATGTCAGGGAAAACTAGTACAGGGGCTGTGGTGAGTGCGTGTTTGAGAGTGTCGAAACTTTGCTGTTCTGTTTCTGACCATTGAAATGGCTCGCCTTTCCTTGTGAATTTGGTCAGAGGGGAAGCAATATCAGCAAAGTTTCGGATAAAGTGTCTGTAGTATGATGCAAGACCTACGAAGCTTCTAGTTTTGGTTGTGTTTTTGGGTGTTGGGAATTTGTTTATAGCTTCTATCTTGTCTGTGTTGGTATGGATACCTCTGGCATCTACCTTATGTCCTAGGAAGGTGAGTTCCGTCTGTAGGAATTTACACTTTCCTAGTTGGACTTTCAATCCTGTGTTTTTGAGTCGTTTTAGGACAATATCTAGTGTGTGAAGATGTTCTCTTTGTGTGGGGTTGTAAATGATGAGGTCGTCTAAGTAGACAAACAATGAGACTCCTATCATGTCACTGAAAATGCGGGTCATCAACCTTTGTTGGGTTGAGGGGGCATTCTTAAGGCCAAAGGGCATACGCTCAAAGTGGAAATGCCCTTTATCAGTGGAGAATGCAGTTACGGGTTTTGATTCCTCTGTTAGTTCGACCTGCCAGAAGGCTGACTTAAGGTCTATTGTGGAAAAAACAGAGTTCCCGTTGCCAATGCATTGTAGTACATCTTGCATGGCGGGGAGGGGGTGTGGGTCAGATTGAGTTAGGTTATTGATTTCCCTAAAATCAACAACAGGGCGTAAAGTTCCGTCTTTCTTTGGGACTAGGAAGAGGGGACTGTTCCATGGGGAGTCTGAATGGGAAATGACGCCTTGGTGTATCATCTCTTGGACACTGTCATTGACTTGGGATTTCCTACTGTGAGGTATGCGGTAAGCGGGGGTGTATGAAGGGGGGGGTGCTAGGGGGAATTTGGATGTGATGCTTGATAATATCACATTTGCCTAGTGGTTCACCTTCTAAGGCTATAGCTGATCTATTCCTTTGTAGGAGGGTTAACAGTTCACTATGGGTTTCTCCGGTAGCTGATGTCGTGATTTGGTCTGGGGGGATAGGGGGAAGGGGTTGTGTTGGTCTCACTTGGTTGATGTGTTGTGGCAGTGGTTCCTGGAAAGGGGAATTATGGAGATGGACTGCGCAAATGTTTGTATTCTTCCTGATTTTACGGTGTTGGTCTGACATGTTTGTTAACATAGCTAGTGTATGTTTATTGTCTGATATTGTATCCCAGGAGGACTCAATGGCTATGTTGTTAAGCCTGGACGTGTCTGAGTCGATTATGACGTCCTGATGTTCGATTGCACCGGGTATGTATAGTGGGACTGTTATTGAATGTCTAGGGGGTATGATGACTGTGTTAGACATCAGTGCCTTTGAGGTGACATAAGGGGGTGGTCGGAAGGAATAGATGTTAGTGGGATTTGGAGTATTGAAGGAAGGTAGACATGAGAGATGTTGTGTGTCTGAGTCGGGTGTCTCAGGAACTGTTGACTCATTATTTACATCTCGGAAGGAGATTTTGTTAGTCTCAAAGTCTATCTTAGTTTTCCAAATCCTCAATGACTGTAATCCTATTATACCTTGTTGATTAAGACTCCATTCGTCAGCTATGTGGAAAGGTGTGAAACCTACTTTGGAATCGTTCACTTCTATGCTCAGATCAACCATGTCGTGAAGTGAAATGGTGCTCCCTTCTATTAGGAGTCCTTCCATATTGGAAAATTGAATTTGGGGTGGGTCATTTAATGCTTCGTAGAGAGCTCTTGGGATGATGTTCAGGTTTGTTCCTGTATCAACCATCATGTCGACTTTAAGTTGATCTACACTCACTTCTAGGGTGAGGTAGTTGTGTTGTGTATGAGATATCCCTATGGTGGTTTGGTGCGTGAGGCTGGTACACGTTCCCCCAATCGGTGGTGTTGGGTGGTGCGTGTTGTGTGGGAGGGAGCTGTTTGTCGAGGGGTGTGTCGAGGGGTGGTGAATGGTTGGTTAGTTCTCTGATGAGGTTGTTGTTGTGATTTCTGTAGGTAACACTCTTCGTTGGAGTGAGTTGTTGTTTGGTGTAGGTTGCAGTATTTGTTTGGATGTGTTGGTGTAGGTAGGAGTAGGGGTTTAAAGGAGGGTGGAACTTGTTTGTTTTGATTCTGAACTTGACACTGAGCATTCGTATGCGAGGTAGTAGCATGCACTGAGCAAGGGATGGGGTGGTGTTGTACCTGCGGGTATTGTTGTTGCTGTGTCCAACACTGGGCATCGGTGTGGGAAATGGTTCCATGAACTGAGCAAGGGATAGGGTGGCGTGGTGCCTGTGTTTGTATTTGTTGTTTTTGTATGCAGTCTTTTGTGTTGTGACTGGTTGATGAATGGTAGGAGCACCACTTAGAAGGTTGTCCTTGATTGGTGGGAGGGGGCTGCTGTGAGTGAAGGCTATTTAGTCTGGGGAGATGGTTGGGGGTGTCTAAAGATACATTGCAAGCATTCATGATATCTAAGATATAGGTATAAGCTAGAGGGTTTCAAGTGTCTAGTTCCCTTTTGGAGGCTTCCTTTAAACACTTTGGAGGGAGTTGGGAGAGATAGGAAGCTATCTCAAGGAATGTTAGTAGGTGTTTTGTTGGCATTACATTTTGACCAAATTGGTCAGTGTGGGTCCAAGGAGAGTTATTCTCTAGGTCCTCTCTGACCTCTTTAATTCCGTTTGCTACGAAATCCATAATGTTCGTAACGGAATGTGGTTGGACTCTAGTGTTATTGAGGAAACTGATAAGGAAGGATATATTATTTGCTTGTTTGTTGTGAAAGACCTTAAGAAGGTGGCGTTTATATTCCTGATATGTGATTCCACATGCAACTAAGCTGTCTAGCATCCTTGCCTTTGAACGGCAAATGTCAGATGGGTCTATTTTCTGACGGCACAAATCTATTTTATCTGTCTCAGAGTATTGTGTGTTCTTTGAGAAGAACAGGTCACATGCTGTCAAGAAGTCTGTAATGGATAGTCCACTATCTTGGGAAATGGTTGGGATTTCTGTGAGGGGGGTTATGGTTTGATAGTTGTTAATTATTGTTGGTTGAGGTTGTGGGTAAGGATAATATTGTGGGTTTGGAGGAAGGTTAGGTGGTGGTTGGTGGTATGGTGTGGAGTGGGTTTGACCAGATGGGGTATGGGGGGAAGGAAAGGGGAAGTTTTGGTACTGCTGCTGAATGGGAGGGGGGTTATTATGTGTTGGGATATGGGGGTTGGATGGGTTATGGTTTATAGGAGATTTTGTTTGCATATTTGGTTGGATGGGAGGAATGGGTGGTTGTGGTTGTGAGGGGTGAAAGGGGTCTACTTGAGGAGGCTGGTTGAAAGGTATGATATTAGGAGGAGTAATATGAGGAGTTGGTTGGGTGGGTTGTTGTGGTTGAGAGGGGTTGGAGGGGTCTACTTGAGGAGGTTGGTTGAAAAAAGGTAGGACATCGTTCTCATAAAGAGGGTCTATTGGGGTATCTGCATTAGGATTAGTTTTGTCAGGATTATTTGACTGGTCATTGGTTAACTGTTTAGAGGTATTGTCAACCTGTGGATATAGGTAAAAATGGTCTGGTTTGTCATTGCCAATTAAGTCTTCTGTGTGTATTTCCTCTTTGTCACTGGATATGTCCTGTCGTTGTTTTTCTTCTCTAGATCTTGACAAAAAGCTATGC
>NC_134797.1:1770813-1798313 GCF_046742065.1 Oratosquilla oratoria | reverse complement strand
CGAATCAAACATTTCTTACAAACTTATGTGATCCAAAAGGAATTTGTTGGATTTGATTCCAAGTGCATGTATAGATCTGAGTAGGAGGATCAAAGCCGTGTTCAGATACACGCCAACACAAATATACAACAGATAAACTGTCAAGAAGAAATATTCAAAAGTGGAGCACATGCACACACACACAAACTATTTCATATATGGTCTCAAACTATTTCACAACTTTTCATCCTTTTTCTTTATTCGTGGACAGTTCTGTCACATCGATATTGAGTGATTTTTTTTTCTTCGTCTTCTTTAGCATTTCCGGTTTTGGTCAACCTAGAAGCGAACTCATTTGAGCCGGAGGTCGGCTCCCAAATTAATCAAATCGTTTGGCATCAGAAGGAACACCAATCTTTGAAACATATCACTACAGCGAAGGAAATACGTTCGTTTCATTTTCATTTTCTTTTTATCCTTCACGTTTAATTTTCATTTCCTAAAAGGAAAAATATTTTTTAGGGACGTGGGGTAGAGGGAGGGGATACTTAAATAAAAAGAAATAGAAAATGTTATCTTTACTCTTCTGGTCTTCCTTACTTCCTCCTTTTCCTTTCTCTCTTCCCCATATTCTCACTTTTGTCTTCCTTTCCGATACACTTTATTTTCTGATGTCTTCTCAGTTATCTCTATGTCTTTTCTCCCCTTTCTCCCCTTCCTTTTTCTCTTCCATTGTTTTCTCTTTACTTACTCGTCTGGTTATTTGGTTATTTTGCTTCTTCCTTCGTTCCATTTTCTCTTCCCATTTTCTTTAAAGTTACTTCGCGTCCTCTCCTTTTATCTTCTTTTAAACAATCTTTTCCTCATCCTTAAAATTCTCTACAATCTCTTTTTCTTCTGTAGTTCTTCCAAGTCATGTTCTTACAGTGTTCTTTCTCCTATTCCCCTATTTCCTTTTCCTCACCATCTTCTTCCTCTTCCGCCTCTTCCTCTTCTGCCTCTTCCTCTTCCGCCTCTTCCTCTTCCGCATCTTCCTCCTCTTTTCTCCCCTTTCGTCTTCAGCTTCTTCCTCATTCTCCTCCTCCTCTTCCTCTTTTTTTTCTCTTCCTTTCCTTCTTATTTCTCTTCGTCCTCTTCCTCTTTCTCATCATCCCCTTCCTCTCCTTCCTCTTTCTCATATTCCTCTGTCTCCTCCTTCTCCTCCTCCTCTTCCTCTTCCTCTTCCTCCTCTTCCTCTTTTGCCTCTTCATCTTCCTCTTCTTCCTCTTCTACCTCTTCCTCTTCCCCCTTCATCCTCTGCTTCTTCCTACTACAGGCCCCTCACCCCAATGCCTGTAGTTTGTATTGGTCATCATTTTTGTTCTCGATGGGAGGTTGACGTCTCAGCTTCTTATCTTTCTTTTTCATTTTCATCTTCTTCATCTTCATCTTCATCGTCATCTTCATCTTCATCATCTTCATCTTCATCTTCATCGCCATCGTCATCTTCATCTTCATCATCTTCATCTTCATCTTCATCTTCATCTTCATCTTCATCTTCATCTTCATCTTCATCTTCATCTTCATCTTTATCTTCATCTTTATCTTCATCTTCATCTTCATCTTCATCTTCATCTTTATCTTCATCTTTATCTTCATCTTCATCTTCATCTTTATCTTCTCTCGTTTCATTTCTTGACACATATTCCATATTATGTTCATTTTTTTGTAAAGTGAGAATCATGTAACTTTTCCGTTTTTTTTTTTTTTTTCGTTTTCACACTCCCTCTCTCCCGCCATCCCTACCCCAACCGTCCCTCAAACATTTTAGAGTTGTGTGTTCCAGTTCTTCTTCTTATACTGAATTGATATTCTTTGTTCCTTCTGTCAATATGCACTCCCCCACCCTGATGTACCTCCATTATGCTTGGATATGACCCCCCCCCTCATTCCCCAACAACCATTCCCCCTCCCCACTTCCCGAACTTCCCCCAAAAGCACTCCCATGGACTTTCACCCTCTCTCCCCCCACCCCCACAGACACGACAGCACTTTTCACCCACAGATGGCTTTGTCTTCCTCTTCCGCTACCTCCCATCTCGTTACCTTCTGCACCAATGCTCTCCTCCTCCTCTCCTCTGTCAGCATCCTTTCCCTCTTTGTTTCAGCTTCTCTCCCTTACATCCAACCCTTTCTTTTCCCTTTCCCTTTCTTTTCTCCTTCCCTTTCCCTTCACTTCCCTTTCCCTTCGTGAAGGGTCTGCCTTCTCCATTTTCCTTTTACCTTTTGTTTATCGATCTCTTTGCTTCCTCTGCGGATTCTCTATTCTACTCCCTTCTGCCCTTCCTCTATTCCTTTCTCCTTTCTTGGTATTTCTTGTCATTCTTTTTATATTTCTCTCTCATGCAATGTTCATTTCAACTCCTCGCAGCCTCTCGATTTTCCTCTAGTTTTATTTTCCTTCTTTTCTTTTCTTTTTTTATTCCTAATCTTTATTTTTTTTCCTACGTCTCGTTTTCTTCCTAATTTCCCCAGTTTCATTTACCTTCTAAGTTATCTTTACTTGTTACTTTACTTTATCAATTATCTTCTTAACTTTCCCCACCTTTTATCATAAGAATAAACAAGACTGCAGGAGACCATAAGGTCTAAGCTAGGCAGTTACATGCTATTATAATCTGTCATCCCCCTTTATAGAGTTGTCTGTTTCTTAGAATAACCGATGGTATCAGCGCTCACTACATGGTTGCTAAGTCTATTCCATTCATTGACCACCTTATTAGTAAATCAATTCTTTCCTATTTCCTTCTTGAATATAAATTTGTCTAGTTTAAATCCACAACTGCGAGTCGTTCCCTATTGTCTTAATATGATGACCTTGTTTGCGTCGCCTTTGTTAAAGCCTTTGATCCACTTGAACACCTCTATTAGATCACCCCGCACTCTGCGTCTTTCCAGAGAGCGTAAGTTAAGGTGCCTAAGCCTCTCTGCGTAAGGTAATTTTCTGAGTCCATTTATGATTTTGATCATTCTCATCTGTACTGATTCTAGTGAATTGATGTCCATTCTATAAGACGGAGACCAAAACTGTGGCGCACAGTCAAGGATAGGTCTAGCTAATACTAGGTAGAGTTTGATAATTACCTCTTCATTACAAAGGATTACAAAGGCGGAGCATGCCGACAGGAGACCTTTTTATCCATATCTAGGTCGGATGCGAAAAAAAAATCATATTAATAATAAAATAATAAATAAAAACTATAATAATGTAAATAACAAATAAAATACATAAATAAATGCATAGGTATAGTTAGATAATAAACAAACAGGTAAATAGTAAATAATAACAAATTGACATATAACTAATAATAAATGAAAATCAGACTGACAAATGATAACAAAACAAAAACAAAGAATATAAGATAAATTATAATCATTACAGCATCTTACTTAGGTATTTATCTGAATGATTCTTAAAGCTTCGAACTGAACTACATTGCACTACCTGTGCAGGAAGTTTATTCCATTCATTAACTACACTGTTGGCAAAGTTGTTTCTACCTACTTCCAAATTTAATCTATTTCCAGACAGTTTGAGACCATTGTTTCTTGTCTGATTCTCATTCAATGTGAAAATTTTGTCACTTTTGATGTTGTCAATTCCCTTTAGAATCTTAAAGACCTGTATCAAAGTCTACGCTTTTTTAGGGAAAACAGATTCATGTGTTTTAGTCGATTTTCGTATGATTTATTTTTGATATTTGGAATCGGTTTTGTGGCTCGCCGTTGTACTTTTTCCAGTCTGTCAATGTCTTTAATGAGATTCGGTGACCATACAGAAACAGCATATTGCAAATGTGGACGAACTAACGATTTATATAGCTTGTTAATGAGTGATGGACTTTTGAAATCAAAAGATCGCGCAATCAGTCCGAGAATCTTATTTGCTTTCTCAGAGGCTGATATACACTGCTTGGATGATTTGAGGTCGTTACTGATAATTACGCCGTGATCTTTTTCACTATCCCCTTTTGTTAACGAATTTCCAAATAACTTGTAATCGTACTTACTGTTATTTTCACCTATGTGCATTACCTTGCATTTACTTGTGTTAAATTTCATTAGCCACTTTTCAGACCATTGCTGTAATTTATCTAAATCTTGTTGAATATCTAATTGGTTTGAGTGATCATTTGCCACTCCGCACAGTTTTGTATCATCAGCAAATTTGGAAACAGTAGATTTTAGTCCATGGTCTATATCATTTATATATACTATGAATAGAAGTGGCCCAAGAACGGAACCCTGAGGAACTCCACTTGCAACACTTTTCCATCCAGAATTTTTTCCATTTAAAACAACTCTCTGTTTTCGACCATTCAACCAATTACTAGTCCAACCTAATAGGCTACCACTTATTCCATGCAAAGCTAATTTTGTAAGTAGTCTTTCGTGTGGGACGGTATCAAAAGATTTTGCAAAGTCTAGATATATTAAATCTATATTGTTTCTTTTGTCATAATTGGAGATAACTGTGTTGTAAAATTCGAGTAAGTTAGTCACCCAAGAACGTTTCCGTCTGAAACCATGCTGGCTATCATTTATCAAACGGTTACTTTCTAAATGATGTTCGATAGCATCTTTTTGTCACCTTTTTTGAATATGGGAGTAACGTTAGCTAGCTTCCATTCTCTTGGGACATCTCCGGATATGATGGATTTCTTGAAAATATATTCTAATGGAACAAC
Organism: Oratosquilla oratoria; assembly: GCF_046742065.1. Classification (NCBI taxonomy): domain Eukaryota; kingdom Metazoa; phylum Arthropoda; class Malacostraca; order Stomatopoda; family Squillidae; genus Oratosquilla; species Oratosquilla oratoria. Next base: position 1,793,607 of record NC_134797.1, on the reverse strand, counting down.
AATCTCATTTTTCATTTCCTTTAAGATTCTTGGATGCCAACCGTCAGGCCCTTGTGTTTTATTAACTTTGAGTTTATCTATACACCTTTTAATTTTTTCTTTTGTTATATTTACCGTAGTGAGTAAGTTTACCCCAGACTTTTCACAGGTTTCAGTTTGGAATTCACTTTGACGTATTTCGTTTACGAATACCGAGCTAAAATAATTGTTTAAGATATTACACATTCCTTCATTTGAATATTCAAGTTGACCGTCAGCAGATAATAGTGGACCAATGTGATTCCTAACAACATTTTTATCTCTAATGTAACTATAGAATTCTTTGGAGTTCTCTTTGGATTTATCAGCGATGTTCATTTCGTATTGTCGTTTTCTTTTTCTTATTGTCTTTTTTAAATCTCTCTGTATTGATACATAACTTTCATAGTCATTAGATGCACCCGAGCACTTATATTTCTTATAAGCCTGTCTCTTTTTAGCAATACTTTTTTCAGTTTCTTTGTCGAGCCACTTTGGGCGAGCCTGATTTGGGGGACGTCTGTCCTTAAAAGGAATGTAAGTTTGAATCATCTTAGTGAGCGTATTTTTAAAAATTTCCCACATCTGATCTACAGGTCTTTCGTTTAATTTTGCCTCGCAATCTGTAAGCTGAAGCTCCTGACGTAGTCCTATGAACTGAGCTTTACTGAAATTGGGTATTTTAGAAACACAAGTATCTATTCTAAAATTGTTTAGGAGTTTGAATCTAACTAAGTTGTGATCGCTATTTGCAACAGATTCACCGACTTCTACATCAGTTACCATGCTTTCGCGGCTAGTGATCAAAAGATTGAGTAAGTTTCCATATCTTGTGCGCTCTTTTACATGCTGAATTAAGTAACTGTCCTACCAATGAAACCTAGTGCTCTGTTAGCTTTATTCCTGGCGCTAATGCACTGTTTCTTGGATTTAAGGTCAGGACTCACTAGAACTCCCAAGTCTGTCGCACTCAGTTTTCACTAAAAACGTGTTATCTAAGCTATGTCTATTTTCTGAGATGTGTAGCCTTACGTTTAACACGCTGCACTTTGAGATATTAAAGTGCAGCGTGTAGTGAACTTACTACTGTAAATATAACAAAAGAAAAAATTAAAAGGTGTATAAAGAAACTCAAAGTTAATAAAACATCAGGGCATGGCGGCTGGTATCCAAGGATCATAAAGAAAATATAAAATGAGATTGTTTCATTAGAAATTATTTTCAAGAAATCCATCATATTCGGAGATGTCCCAAGAGAATGGAAGCTAGCTAACGTTACTACGTTACTCCAGTATTCAAAAAAGGTGACAAAAATCAAATGACTACAGGCCTATAAGTTTGACTTCAATCGTAGAAAAAATAATGGAACTATCATCAGAGATGCTATCGAACATCATTTAGAAAATAACTGTTTGATAAATGATAGCCAGCATGGTTTCAGACGAAAACGGTCTTGCGTGACTTACTCGAATTCTACAACACAGTCATCTCGAATTATGACAAAAGAAACAATATAGATTTAATGTATCTAGACTTTGCAAAGGCTTTTGATACCGTCCCCCACGAAAGACTACTTATCAAATTAGCTTCACACGGAATAAGTGGTAGACTATTAAGTTGGACTAGTAACTGGTTGAATGATCGAAAACAGAGAGTTGTTTTCAGTGGCAAAACTTCTAGATGGAAAATTTTTACGAGTGGAGTTCCTCAAGGTTCCGTTCTTTAGTCACTTCTATTCATAGTATATATAAATGATATAGACCACGGACTAAAATATATTGTCTCCAAATCTGCTGATAATACAAAACTGTGCGGAGTGGCAAATGATCACTCAAACCAATTAGATATTCAAGAAGATTTAGATCAATTACAGCAATGGCATGAAAAGTGGCTTATGAAATTTAACACAAGTAAATGCAAGGTAAAGCACATAGGTAAAAATAACAGTAAGTACGATAACAAGTTATTTGGAAACTCGTTAACATAAGTGGATAGTGAAAAGGATCTCTGTGTAATATCAGTAATGATCTCATATCATCTAAGCAATGTATTTCAGCCTCTGAGAAAGCAAATATGATTCTAGGACTGATTGCGCGATCTTTTGATTTCAAAAGTCCATCACTCATAAACAAGCTATATAAATCGTTAGTTCGTCCACATTTGCAATACGCTGTTTCTGTATGGTCACCCAATCTCATTAAAGACATTGACAAATTGGAAAAAAAAAACAATGGCGAGCCATAAAACTGATTCCAAATATCAAAAATAAATCATACGAAAATCAACTAAAACATATGAATCTGCTTTTCTTAAAAAAGCGTAGACTCAGAGATGACATGATACAGGTCTTTAACATTCTAAAAGGAATTGACAACATCAAGAGTGACAAAATTTTCACACTTAATGAGAATCCGACAAGAAACAATGGCCTCAAACTGTCAGGAAATAGATTAAATTTGGAAGTGGGTAGAAACAAATTTGCCAACCGTGTAGTTAATGAATGGAATAAACTTCCTGCAGAGGCAGTGCTATGTAGTTCAGTTCGAAGCTTTAAGAATCATTTAGATAAGCATCTAAGCAAGATGCTGTAATGTAATGACTATCATTTATTTTATATTTGTTTATTTGTTTTGTTATCATCTGATTATTTGTTTATTATTATTTGCTTGATTCTCATTTATTATTAGCTATATTTCAATTTATTATTATTTACTATTTACCAGTTTGTGTATTATTTAACTAATATACATTTATTTGTGTATTTTATCTTAAAATCAATGCACCCCTGACTTAGTTTACATATCATTACATCAGCATAAAAAAGTACATTATACAGCAATGAAAACGGGGCCCCGGTGACTGCTTGTGTAAACATTTAGGTGGGGAGCGAGCTTGTGCAATTTCTTTACCTATGAGCTTTTGTTTATCAAACACCTAATTCATAAAAATTAAATTCTCGCCACCTACCCCTGTATCTACCTTATTTATCTACCTATATCTACGAGCCTCATCTACAAGCCTCTTACAGAAAATATGAATTTGAATTTAATCAATAGCATTAGGAAATCGGGAGGGAAAGTAAGAAGTACAAAATTATTAGAGAAAATAAATACTCCAAAGCTACAAATGATCTAATTAAAGTAAAGAGAATCATGCAAATTAAAAGCAGAAGAAACGAAATAGAAAGAGTAGAACTAAACAATCTTATCAACAAAGGGAAGAGATCACAAAAAAAGAAAAAGAAACGTGGATTAAATAGAGGAAACTAATAGGAAAGGTAAAAGTATTAAAGGGAGCAAATGATATGTTTAAAAGACAGAAATAGAGAGATTATTAAATGGAGAGACAGAATGGTAAAAAGCGTAGCAAAACTTTTCTAAGAGCTTTATTCGTCGAGGACCGTAGCTGAGTAAGCAGATTCATCTGAAAACGTGAGTAGTGTACCAGAGATTACAAAGGAAGAAGTATAACTTGACTCGGTAAAACAAATAGTAATACTAAACACGCTACGCAACCAGGGTACAAACGAACAGATTATAAGTGTTCGAAAATAGATTTATGCGAGAGGTACCCCTGCAATTCGACTACATGAAGATACAGAAAAGATCAAAATAGAGAAAGGAGTACGGCAAGGCGATGCAATTTCACCCAAGTTATTTACAGCTTGTTTGGATGTGATTATCATAAGGTTGAGTTGGGAAGAGGGTTTGAAGATTAATGGAGAATATTTGAACCACCTAAGATTTATGGATGACATTATTCTTATTTCAGAAAGAGCAGAATACTTGCAAGATATGATGAGTGATCTGAACAAGGAAAGTCTCAAGGTAGATTTAAAAATGAATAAGAGCAAAACCAAAGTAATGTTCAACACGAAAGTTCAAAGTAAAGAGATTATAATCGATGGTGAGAATCTTGAAGAAGTCGAAGAGTATAAATATTTAGACCAGAGTGTGAGTGACCAAAAATCATTATGATTATATAAAAAGACATATTACAATTGGTTGGAAAGTGTTTGGTAATTATAATAAAAACCTGAGAGGCTCTCTACCTTTATGTTTGAAACTTAAAATTTACAATCAATGCATTATGCCAGTAATAACCTACGGGTGTGAGATTTAGAATCAGATAAAGGTAATGGAGACAACGCTAAGGAATGCACAGAGGAGAATGGAGAGATCAGTGATGGGAATAACGCTGAGGGACCAAAAGAGAACAAGTTAGGTGAAAGAGCAGAATAGGGTGAAAGATATTGTGAAGATGGTTAAGGAGAGGATGCGAAATTGGGCGGGTAAGTTAGCGCGAACGACCGATTAGCGATTGAGCAAGTGGGTTACTAAGTGGACGCCGCGAGATGGGAAACGTGGAAGAGGGAAACCAGACAGAGGGTGGTGAGACTAGATTGAGAAGTTTGCAAGAGTGACGTGGCAAAAGTTGGCGTGGTCGTGTGAATCATGGAATGCTATGAAAGAGCTCTTTGTTCAGCAGTGGATTCAGGATGGTTGATTTGATATTGTGGCAAAGTAGCATGCAGTTGATACTTTAGGGCAGGGGTTCTCATTAGGGGTGAAATTCACCCCCAGGGGGGAATTTTGGGATTTCTGGGGGTGATTTGTGACCACAGTCAACTTACGGGGTGAGGAAAGCAATTATAGGTTTTGGCCTATCTGGCCTGTCACCTGGGCTGGATTTATACTAATTTGAGAAAAATATATACTAATTTGGAAAAAATAAAAGGGTTTTTAGTAATATTTGCATATCATTTAGAATGCACCTTTTGAAACAGACAATCTTGGAAAGGAGGGGTGGAATGACATTCTGACAAATGGTGAAAGGGGTGAATGGGCCAAGTAAGGCTGAGAACCCCTGCTTTAGGGTCTATATGGGGCACCCCTACGGACCAGAGACACACATCATTTTGTCTGTGATAGAGGGAAAATCTGTTCATAGAGAAATGATGACACTTTTATACTGCGACTATCCCTCCGTTATGCTGTTCCCCAACCCCTTGTTACTGTCCTGTACCATTTCTTTGAAAATTATTTCCTTTTTTCGCCCACCCTGTGGTAGGGGAAGAGACTGCTACCACCAAGTCTTTCCACTTGAGTCGTAAAAGGCGACAAAAAACGGGACGGGGGATGGGATTAGGAGTCCTGCAACCTGTAGCCCCAAAAGGGGACATTAAAAAAAAAAAAAAAAAAAAAGTAAAGGCATAAGAGGGTCTAGGAGTTTTCCAACCAGTACCCTAAGGCTTGGATCTTTTAATGTGCGTTAATGTGGTACTGATAAGAGTGAAAGGGAAGAAATAGGTAGTATGTTTGTGAGAAGAAAGATGGATGTGCTGGCTTTGAGTGAAACTAAAATGAAAGGAAAGGACAACTGTAAGTTTGGGAGTGTAGCTGGGAGGTACTCAGGGGTGAAGAGGGGACGAGGGAGAGAAGGGGTGGCTATACTAGTAAGTGAAGAGATAAGTAAGTGGGTAGTGGAGTGGAAGAAGGCTTCATCAGTTTGATGTGGATGAAGGTAAAGCCGGGAAGGGAGATGCGGGTTTTTGTAAGTGCGTATGGGCCTGGTAGTAAGAAGAGCGTAGAAGAAAGGGAGGTTTTTTTGGGTAGAAATAAATGAGTGCATAGAGGATTAGGGAGAAATGTCAATGTAGTTGAATTGGGAGACCTTAATGCTAGGGTAGGAAATTAACCAATAGACGGATTGATTGGGAAGCATGGATTACAAAGGATTACAAAGGCGGAGCATGCCGACAGGAGACCTTTTGACCCATATCTAGGTCGGATGCGAAAAAAAAATCATATTAATAATAAAACAATAAATAAAAACTATAATAATGTAAATAACAAATAAATGCATAGGTATAGTTAAATAATAAACAAACAGGTAAATAGTAAATAATAATAAATTGACATATAACTAATAATAAATGAAAATCAGACAGACAAATGATGACAAAACAAAAGCAAATAATATAAGATAAATTATAACCATTACAGCATCTTACTTAGGTATTTATCTAACTGATTCTTAAAGCTTCGAACTAAACTACATTGCACTACCTGTGCAGGAAGTTTATTCCATTCCTTTACTACACGGTTGGCAAAGTTATTTCTACCTACTTCCAAATTGAATCTATTTCCGGACACTTTGAGACCATTGTTTCTTGTCTGATTCTCATTCAATGTGAAAATTTGGTCACTTTTGATGTTGTCAATTCCCTTTAGAATCTTAAAGACCTGTATCAAGTCACCTCTGAGTCTACGCTTTTTTAGGGAAAACAGATTCATGTGTTTTAGTCGATTTTCGTATGATTTATTTTTGATATTTGGAATCAGTTTTGTGGCTCGCCGTTGTACTTTTTCCAGTCTGTCAATGTCTTTAATGAGATTCGGTGACCATACAGAAACAGCATATTGCAAATGTGGACGAACTAACGATTTATATAGCTTGTTAATGAGTGATGGACTTTTGAAATCAAAAGATCGTGCAATCAGTTCGAGAATCTTATTTGCTTTCTCAGAGGCTGAAATACACTGCTTGGATGATTTGAGGTCGTTACTGATAATTACGCCGAGATCTTTTTCACTATCCACTTTTGTTAACGAATTACCAAATAACTTGTAATCGTACTTACTGTTATTTTCACCTATGTGCATTACCTTGCATTTACTTGTGTTAAATTTCATTAGCCACTTTTCAGACCATTGCTGTAATTTATCTAAATCTTGTTGAATATCTAATTGGTTTGAGTGATCATTTGCCACTCCGCACAGTTTTGTATCATCAGCAAATTTGGAAACAGTAGATTTTAGTCCATGGTCTATATCATTTATATATACTATGAATAGAAGTGGCCCAAGAACGGAACCCTGAGGAACTCCACTTGCAACACTTTTCCATCCAGAAGTATTTCCATTTAAAACAACTCTCTGTTTTCGACCATTCAACCAATTACTAGTCCAACCTAATAGGCTACCACTTATTCCATGCAAAGCTAGTTTAGTAAGTAGTCTTTCGTGTGGGACGGTATCAAAAGCTTTTGCAAAGTCTAGATATATTAAATCTATATTGTTTCTTTTGTCATAATTCGAGATAACTGTGTTGTAGAATTCGAGTAAGTTAGTCACGCAAGAACGTTTCCGTCTGAAACCATGCTGGCTATCATTTATCAAACGGTTACTTTCTAAATGATGTTCGATAGCATCTCTGATGATAGTTTCCATTATTTTTCCTACGATTGAAGTCAAACTTATAGGCCTATAGTTATTTGGTTTCTTTTTGTCACCTTTTTTGAATATGGGAGTAACGTTAGCTAGCTTCCATTCTCTTGGGACATCTCCGGATATGATGGATTTCTTGAAAATATATTCTAATGGAACAACAATCTAATTTTTTATTTCCTTTAAGATTCTTGGATGCCAACCGTCAGGCCCTGGTGTTTTATTAACTTTGAGTTTGTCTATACACCTTTTAATTGTTTCTTTTGTTATATTTACCGTAGTGAGTAAGTTTACCCCAGACTTTTCACAGGTTTCAGTTTGGAATTCACTTTGAGGTGGTTCGTTTACGAATACCGAGCTAAAATAATTGTTTAAGATGTTACACATTCCTTCATTTGAATATTCAAGTTGACCGTCAGCAGATAATAGTGGACCAATGTGATTCCTAACAACCTTTTTATCTCTAATGTAACTATAGAATTCTTTGGGATTCTCTTTGGATTTATCAGCGATTTTCATTTCGTATTGTCGTTTTCTTTTTCTTATTGTCTTTTTTAAATCTCTCTGTATTGATACATAATTTTCATAGTTATTAGATGCACCCGAGCACTTATATTTCTTATAAGCCTGTCTCTTTTTAGCAATACTTTTTCAGTTTCTTTGTCGAGCCACTTTGGGCGAGCCTGATTTGGGGGACGTCTGTCCTTAAAAGGAATGTAAGTTTGAATCATCTTAGTGAGCGTATTTTGAAATATTTCCCACATCTGATCTACAGGTCTTTCGTTTAATTTTGCCTCGCAATCTGTAAGCTGAAGCTCCTGACGTAGTCCTATGAACTGAGCTTTACTGAAATCGGGTATTTTAGAAACACAAGTATCTATTCTAAAAAATTTTAGGAGTTTGAATCTAAGTTGTGATCGCTATTTGCAACAGATTCACCGACTTCTACATCAGTTACCATGCTTTCACGGCTAGTGATCAAAAGATCGAGTAAGTTTCCATATCTTTTGGGCTCTTTTACATGCTGAATTAAGTAATTGTCACCAAGAAAATCAATCAAGCGACTACCTATATGGCCATGTTCAAGGGTCATCCAATCAATGTCAGTAAAATTGAAATCACCCATTATCAATAAATCCCGGTTGCAGAAACTAGACAGTTCTTGAAATAACAGTTGGTCGTCTGCTAATGATAATGTCTTTGGCCTATATATTACACCTATATTCATTTTTTGTCCATTTGTTTGGGTTAACTCAACCCACAAACTATCATATGCATCCTGTTTCACTTTCTCTAAAACACAAGCATGAACATTGTTTTTAACGTACAATAGAACACCCCCACCTTTCTTGTGGTTTCTATCCTGATGAAAGTGTTTAAATCCCGCAATATTAAATTCAGCTTCGAACTCTGTACCATTTAACCATGTCTCAGTTATTCCTATCATATCGGGATTTTCGCTTTTGACATACGCCTGTATTTCTTGAAATTTGTTCCTAATACTATGAGCATTAAAGTACATGATATTTTTTCCTCCACTATAATTACATCCCATCGTGATCTTTTGTCTTCCACTGACATTACATCCTATCTTGATATTTTGGTCTTCATTGACATTCTGTCCGGTATCCCTTCCTAAAATTATATTTTGTCCTTCACTGGAGTTCCAGGTAAAAATCGTAGTGGAGAATTGATGGTGGAAATGTGTCTTGAAAGAGAGTTGATGATAGCAAATACAGTGTTTAGGAAGAAAGTCAAGAATAAGTACACATGGGAGAGGGTGGTGGATGAAAGGGTGGCAGATAGAGCGTTAATGAATTATATAGTGGTGACCAGGAGTATGGTAGGAAGAGTTAAGAATGTTCTAAGGGGAGAGAGTGGGGGAATATCAGATCATTATCTGGTGGAAGGTAAATTGAGAGTGGAGAATAGGTGGAGAAAGAGGAAAAGGGCAGAAGGTAGGGAGGTACTTAGGATGAACTGCTTAAATGGGAGAAAAGAGGAGAATAAGTATAAGAAGAAGCTAAAAGATGAGTGGGAGGGAGTAAAGGATACAGTAGAACTAGGAGTGGAGGAGGAATGGGGATGGTTCAAGGAGGGAGTCATAAGGTGTGCAAAGATGGTGTGTGGAACAAGGAGGGCGGGAGGAAATAGAAGGAAGGGTAGTGAGTGGTGGGATGTGGAAGCAAAGAAAGGTGTAGAAGAGAAGAAACAGACATTCATAGATTGGCTACAAATTAGGACGAGGGAATCGTATGAGAGGTACAAAGTAAAGAGAAGGGAAGTTAAGCATAAGATAAAGGAACCAAAGAGGAGAGCAGATGTGAAATGGGGTAAGAGTATGACAGAAATTTTTGAAAGTAATAAAAAGATGTTTTGGAAGGAAATCAAAGGAGGAAGAGGAGGCGAATCAAGTAGAGAAGAAAAGGTAAAAGGTGCAGATGAAGAGATGATAATGGAAGAGAAGGCAGTGAGAGGAAGGTGGGCAGAGTGTTTTAGGGAGTTGCTAAATGTGAAGGAGGATAGGGAGGGAAAGGTAGTTGCAGTGGGAAGGGCTAAGAAAATGAGAGTAATGAGTGAGGAAAATGGAGGAGAAATAGGGAAAGATGAAGTGAAAGCAGCTTATTAAGATGATGAGAGCAGGTAAGGCACCTGGGTTGGATGGATGCCATGCAGAATGTCTGAAGAAAGGAGGTACAGTTATGGTGGACTGGCTGGTGAGGTTATCTAATGTTTGTTGGAGAGTGGATAGAGTGCCGGAGGACTGGAGGAGTGCCTGTATAGTTCCGCTTTAGAAGGGATAGGGGGAAAAGTGTAACTGTAGTAGTGTCAGAGGGATTAGCTTGTTGAGTGTAGTTGGGAAGGCTTATGGAAGGGTTTTGATTGAGAGGATTAGGAGAGGAAAAGAGGGAGTAATTGGTGAGGAACAGCGTGGGTTTAGGACAGGTAGGGGTTGTGTTGATCAGATTTTTGTGGTAAGACATATATGTGAGGAAGCTATGTGAAAAGGTAAGGATGTATTTTGGGCTTTTATGGATCTGGAAAAGGCTTATGACAGGGTAGACAGGAAGGCACTGTGGGAGGTACTGCAGATATATGGGATCGGAGGAAAGCTGTTAAGAGCAGTCAAGAGTTTTTACGAGAGTAGTAGAGCTTGTGTTAGGATTAGAAATGGAGAGAGTGAATGGTTTGAGGTAAAGGTGGGATTTCGTCAGGGATGTGTTATGTCGCCCTGGCTGTTCAATCTGTACATGGATGGGGTGGTGCGAGAGGTGAATGCAAGCGTAGTGGGTCAGAGGTTGGATATGATTAAAGAAAATAGAGAATAGTGGGAGGTGAGCCAGTTGTTGTCTGCTGACGACACTGCGCTTGTAGCAGGATCGGAGGAGGGACTGAGGAAGTTAGTGACAGAGTTTGAGAAGGTGTGTGAAAGAAGGAAGCGTGGGCAAAAGTAAGATGATAAGATGTACAAGGGGAGAGAGTGACAGCAGGCTGGAAGTGAGCATTGAGAGTGAAAGACTGGAGGAAGTGGATAGTTTTAGATACTTGGGTGCGAATGTTGCAGGAAAGGGAGGAGTGGGGGTGGAGGTAGAATGTAGATTGAGAAGCGAGTAAATGCCTTGGTGGATTAAAAAGTGTAATGAGAAATAGACATCTGAGAATGGATGCTAAGAGGAGGTTATATGAAGGAGTGATTGTGCCAACAGCACTGTACGGGGCAGAAACATGGAACATGAGAGAGAAAGAGAGAAGGAGTTTTTAATGTGCTTGAGATTAAATATCTGAGAAGTATAATAGGGGTTACTAGGCTAGATAGAGTGAGGAAGTATGTATGAGAAAAAATTTGAAGCAGCCCGAAGGGATTTCTCCAGGTCTTCTCCTTTTCTGCATGGGGGGACGGAGAAGGGATGTCGCCGAATTTATGAAGCGGCCTTGCTGTGGATGTGTTGTGTCCCAGGGCAGTGGACAGGATGCAGGGATGATCCGTCATCCAGGAGGTGCCAAGATAAGAGGGAGGGAGGAGGGTGGAGGGGAGTGGAATATATAGGAAATGAAATAAGTGGGAGTTGTTTCTATGCCTTTTTCTTTTTGGCTACCCCCCGTGTAGGGGAAAAAAGTCTCTGGTATATGTGTGTATATATATTCATAAATATATATATATATATATATATATATACATATATATATATACATGTATATATATATACATATATATATATATATATATATATATATACATATATATATATATATATATATATATATATATACATATTGGAAATAAACTCTCCTACTGGGATTCGAACCCTCGCCAGAGCGGCTTGCCTCGTAGAAGGTGAAGATTGTACCGTCACGCCACCACGATCCTTCAAAACAGAACGCATTAGTTCACGGACTAATCATTCTGCCGAGGGCACTCGGGTGAAACGTGGTATGTACTGTATTTCATCAAATTCTTTATGCAGGCTAGTCTTCCGACAAGTGTTTGTGTCATTTTGACATTTTGGAAATAAACTCTCCTACTGGGATTCGAACCCTCGCCAGAGCGGCTTGCTTCGTAGAGGGCGAAGATCGTACCGTCACGCCACCACGACCCTTCAAAACAGAACGAATTAGTTCACGGACTAATTATTCTGCCGAGGGCACTCAGGTGGAACGTGGTATGTACTGTATTTCATCAAATTCTTTATGCAGGCTAGTCTTCCGACAAGTGTTTGTGTAATTTTGACTTTTTAGAAATAAACTCTCCTAGTGGGATTCGAACCCTCGCCAGAGCGGCTTGCTTCGTAGAAGGCAAAGATCGTACCGTCACGCCACCACGACCCTTCAAAACAGAACGAATTAGTTCACGGACTAATCATTCTAAAATGTCAAAATGACACAAACACTTGTCGGAACACTAGCCTACATAAAGGATTTGATGAAATACAATACATACAACGTTCCACCCGAGTACCCTCGGCAGAATGATTAGTCCGTGAACTAATTCGTTCTGTTTGAAGGGTCGTGGTGGCGTGACGGTAGTAGTGGCTAATATCTTTTGTGTTTCTCCTACGTATTCCGTGTCACAGTCCGTGCAGCCTATGCGGTAAACTACACCGGCCTGTTGTGTAGGCTCTTCGGTGTCTTTTACTTTTGTGAGATTTCGGTGTAAGGTGTTGAGGGGTTTGTGTGCCACTTACACTGCTTCTTTTCAACCTGTCGTTTGTTCACCAGTTGGCTTTTGGCCGACCTCCTTTCTCGAAAGCGGTCTCCCAGTGCACCTCTTCAACTCCCCTTCCCGCGACTTTTGTTCTCCTTTTCAGTTTTAGTTTACTTCCTTTTTTTCTCTACGGTTCTTCTTTCTTTTTATCTTCTTTGTTCTTTTATTTGTCTGATTGTAATGTAGTCGTTTGTTATTGAGACCTGTTCCTCCTGTTTCCCACTTCCTACTTTGGCGGGCATTTAGTCCATTTTCATTTGCGTCTTTGGATTATGTTCTGTTTTTTACTTTTGGGTTTCGTTTTGATATTTTTTTGTCACACTTGCTTTATGTTCACTGCCATTTCACTTTTTATTTTGTTTGGTTTTATTTGTCTGGTTGTAATTTAGCCATTTGCTCTTGACATTCCTTTTCGGACATTTGGTTCACTTTCATTTGCGTTTCTGTTCTATGTTCTGAAGTTTTTACGTTAGTGTTACGTTTGAGGCTTTTTTGCTACACTTGTTTTTTGTTCACAGCCGTGTAACTTATTCTATTTGTATTTTTGTGGTGTATTTTGTTTGATTGTAATTTAGTCGTTTGTTCTTGACACTTCATTCTGGACATTTGGTCCACTTCCATTTACATCTCTGTCCTATGGTCTGTTGTTTTTACGGTAGTGTCATGTATTGTTACTTTTGCTTCGCTTGTTTTATGTTCACAGCCATGTAGCTTTTTATTTGTATTTTATTCTATTCTAATTGGTACCAATATTTCATTTCTATTGTAATGTATCTGTTATTGTAATGAGGTATGCTTTGTACATGTGATTGAGGTGGTGAACCTTTCCCAGGTTTACCATTTCGGCGATTTATAAGGAGTTCACAATCTTGTAACGATTATACCCCCTGAAGGCGATTCCTGGGCGAGAATCGAAACGTCGGGCAAATAACCCCTTCAACAGATTTGCATTTGTCAACCACAATTCACTTTTATTCCAAACCATCAACGTCGAGGAACTCGAGGAGGCGTACATGCAGAAATTAGTACATGGCCAAGCTAATGACGCGAACCTCCGCTAACACGTAACAAGTGAGTGTCTTAGCTCTTGATAGCGCAATGGGCTAAGTCACTGTCAATTGTTATGTGTTAGCGGAGGTTCAAATCCTTAGCTTGACCACGTATAATTTCTGTATGCATGCCTGCTCGAGTTCTTCGACGTTGATGGCTTAAAGTTAAAGTGAATTGTGGTATGTATGTATATATATATATATATATATATATATATATATATGTATATATATATATATATGTGTGTGTGTGTGTGTGTGTGTGTGTGTGTGTGTGTGTGTGTGTGTGTGTGTGTGTGTGTGTGTGTGTGTGTGTGTGTGCGTGCGTGTGTGTGTGTGTGTGTGTATGTGTGTGTGTGTGTGTGTGTGTGTGTGTGTGTGTGTGTGTGTGTGTGTGTGTGTGTGTGTGTGTGTGTGTGTGTGTGTGTGTGTGTGCGTGGGTGCGTGCGTGTGTGTGTGTGTGTGTGTGTGTGTGTGTGTGTGTGTGTGTGTGTGTGTGTGTGTGTGTGTGTGTGTGTGTGTGTGTGTGTGTGTGTGTGTGTGTGTGTGTGTGTGTGTGTGTGTGTGTGTGTGTGTGTGTGTGTGTATGTGTGTGTGTGTGTGTGTGTGTGTGTGTGCATATATTTATATATATATATAGTATGTATATAAACAAGCCCAACTTCACAATTCGGAGGCAAGATATCACATTTATTTAATATTCATTTGTCAGTTTAAACAAACACAACGAAGTAAGTCTGTTTTAATATGGAAGCATGAATGAACCAATATTAGTATTTCACTTTCAAGAGAGACTTAAAGTTAAAAAATAAAGTCTGCTTCAAGAATCTTCATTTCTTGAGCAGAAAATTTAGGAAAAACCCTTACGTACCGGTGATACATGTGTTTCTAATAAACCTGCCGCCAATTCATATTATTCAGGGGCGTAAACTTAATGCTTGCACGAGTCTGTGCATGTGTGTGTGTTTGTGTGCGTGCGTGCGTGTGTGCATGCGTGTGTGCATGTGTGTGTGCGTGTGTGCGTGTGTGTGTGCGTGTGTGCGTGTGGGTGTGTGTATGCGCGTGTGTGCGCGTGTGTGCGTGCGTGTGTGTGCGTGTGTGTGTGTGTGTGTGTGTGTGTGTGTGTGTGTGTGTGTGTGTGTGTGTGTGTGTGTGTGTGTGTGTTTGTGTGTGTGTGTGTGTGTGCGTGCGTGTGTGTGTGTGTGTGTGTGTGTGTGTGTGTGTGTGTGTGTGTGTGTGTGTGTGTGTGTGTGTGTGTGTGTGTGTGTGTGTGTGTGCGTGCGTGCGTGTGTGTGTGTGTGTGTGTGTGTGTGTGTGTGTGTGTGTGTGTGTGTGTGTGTGTGTGTGTGTGTGTGTGTGTGTGTGTGTGTGTGTGTTCGTTTTTACTATGGTCTTAGGTCATTTGTAGGACTTGTGAGTGACAGCTGATATCCTTCTTAATGAGAATTTCAGAACTCTATACTCCAATCTGTGAGTAATGCTGTGACCTTACACGCACTGCACATCCATCCCGTTCCTCAAGGGAGATAGGAACGGCTTGCAATGTAGTAAATGTTTTACGTCCTGAGCGTGGGGCGTGAGCTCGGTGCAGTGGTATGATGGCCCTCGATACTAACACAACACAAGCAAGCCGTGTGTGTGTGAGGGAGAAAGACAGAGAGATAGAAAGAGAGCGCTGATATAAGTGCAAATTTGTAGAAGAAAGTGCATGTTTGTGACAGAAAGAGATAAAGAGAAAGGTAAAATGAGAGAAAAAGAAAGATAAACTGAAAGGTAGAAAAAGAGAGAGAGAAGGACGGGAGGGAAAGATAGATAGATAGATAGAGAGAGAGAGAGAGAGATTTATGCAGAGCAACAAAGAACCTTGCGGCCATAAAGCGCCCGTTTTGCTCTCGAGGCAACCCGCCAGCCACCACCCTTTAAATTGACTTATTTACACGGACGGAAGGAAGTCTCCGGGAACTTTGAGGGGAGAAAGTTTCCGGCACGGAACGGAAGCGGTACCCCTCAAACACTTTCAGTACAGGAGCTTAGTGAAGAAATGTTTATTTTGATCAGAAACAAATTGGTTTTAGTCATCGGTTTGATATTGCGTTTCCTTGTCGTTCGGTGTCTTCGTTAGATGTGAAAAGTATTTCTATAAGGAGATACATCTTCACAGTTCTTTATTACAAAGGATTTACAAAGGATTACAAAGGAAGAGCATGCTGACAGAAGACTTTTTGGTCCATAACTAGGTCGGATGTAAAAAATATATGTGATAATCATAAATAAATGAATATATAAATATATAAATAAATAAATAAATAAATAAAATTTATAATGATATAACTAATAATACATAAAATAAGTAAATGAATAAATAGGTAAAGTCAAATAATAAACAAACAGGTAAATAGTAAATAATGATAAATTGACAGATAAATAATAAAAAGTTATAATCAAGGAAATAATAATAAGTAAACAGAAAAATAATAGCAAACAAATAAACAAATAATATAAGATAAATGGCAGACATTACAGCATCTTGCTTAGGTGTTTATCTAAACGAATCTTAAAGCTTCGAACTGAACTACATTGCACTGCATCTGCAAGAAGTTTATTCCATTTATTAACTACGCGGTTGGCGAAATTAAATCTGTTTCTTAACAGTTTGAGACCATTATTTCTTGTCGGATTCTCATTCAGTGTGAAAATTGTATCACTTTTGATGTTGTCAATCTCTTTTAGAATCTTAAAGACCTATATTAAATCACCTCTGAGATTTATATGTTTTAGTCGATTTTTGTATTATTTATTCTTAATACTTGGAAACAGTTTTGAGGTTCGCCGTTATATTTTTTTCCAATCTTTAATGAGATTCGGTGGCCATACGGAAACAGCATATACCAAATGTGGACGAACTAACGATTTAACAACGTTTCGCACAATTACAATATGTAACGTCAGTGTGGTCTAAAAAGAAAAATATTATCTTCTATTGAGTGAGATGATAAAATAGGTCAACCTATATGTACTAATCAAGAAATAATTATAAAATTATATTCACTACTTCTAGAATTAACTGCATTATAAAGCATTAATTTTCTGTTAAAAAACAAACTAAACTTTGCTTAAAATATACAAAAACATGAGCCATGACAAAATAAATGTAAAAACACAAAGAATCATCCACTAAAACAACGTAAGTTAGGCCTATGTTCGTTTAGAGTTGGGCGCTGCTTTAAAATTGCTAGGGTTCCAAATAATAGCTAGTAGATCATACTTGTTTGTTCAATTACCTTAAAGTTTTTATCCTTAATACTTAAATTACACTGCATGGCATGGTCTCAAATGATACTGAATGCAGGCTTGATCAGTTGCTGACCCGTTCTTACCGACAAACCTCTGTGTTCTTATGCCCAACCCTAAACGAATATAGGCCAAACTTGTTCGCGTTGTTGGTAGTGTTTTGTGTTTTTATATCTGTTTTGTCATGAATCATGTGTGTGTATATTACTAGTAATGTTTAGTTTGTGTTTAAAATGAAAATTAATATTTTATTGCGCAGTTAAATCTAGCAGTAGTAAATATCATTATATAATTTCATATAGCTAAACTTATTGTTATCACATCGCTTATTATTCTCTTTTTAAACCACGCACACACACATACACACACACACACACACACACACACACACACACACACACACACACACACACACACACACACTCACACACACACACACACACACACACACACACACACACACACACACACACACACACACACACACACACACATACACACACACACACACATACTTATATATATATGTATATATATATATATGTATATATATATATATATATATATATATATATATACTGTATATATATATATATATATACTCTATATATATATACTGTATATATTTATATATATATTATATATACATACATATATATACATATATATATGTATATATATATGTATATATATATATATATATATATATATATATATATATACATACCGTATATATCCCGTGCCTTTTTTAAGTAAGTGCCGTTTTGAAATAAAAACAAAACAAGTAGACTTTTTGTGACAATTTTTTTTTTACATGAAACCCTGTACTACAATCTACTTTTCAGCATAATTACGGAATCATCTGACAGTGTTTAAGTTTGTTTGTAAGTATTTGAAATACCTCCTCCGATTAAAAATTACCGCTGACTGTGAAATACGCGCTGTGATTCGTTTTCTTACTGCTAAAGGCGTGAAAGCGTCTGACATTCATCGTCAGCTCAGTGAAGTGTATGGAGAAAACATTGAGTGATGGGATGGTCCGGAAATGGGTGAGAGCTTTTCAAGATGGCCCTACAAATGTGCATGATTAGGAACGAGGTGGATGACCTTCACTCATTACTGATGGTTTGGTGCAGAAAGTTGATGAAAAAGAGAAAAAAACAACAGACGCTTTACGATTTTGTCGTTACATGATCGGTTTCCTGAAGTGTCAAGAAGCGTGGTTTATGTAATTGCGACAGAACATTTAAACTATCGAAAGTTATGTTCACGATGGGTACCAAAATGCTGAAGGAGGTTCACAAAAACAAACCTTTAGCCAGTTCTTTGACTTTCCAAGAACGGTATAGCCAGGAAGGTGACCGGTTTTTAAGCCAAATTGTCACAGGCGACGAAACATGGGTGGCTTACTTTACACCAGAATCAAAGCAGCAATCTATGGAATGGCGGCATTCGTCATCACCCAGCGCGAACTATACAGTCGGCGGCATTCTCAATCGGAGGAGGCATTTCAAATACTCACAAACTTAAAAACGGTCAGCTGATTCCGTAATTCTGTTTAAAAGTATATTACGGTACAGGCTTTCATGTATAAATAAAACTGTTACGAAAAGTCTACCTGTTTCATTATTTTTTTTCAAACAATACTTAAAAAAGCACGGGATATATACAGTATATATGTATATATACATACACACTGAATGGTTCCCAGTGATCAATTAATATCTTTTTCCAACCACATATCACTTTTAATTCCGTACCATCGCAAACGAGACTGAGAATCATTCGAATCAGGCATCCGTGGAAATTGAAACGTAGGCGAGCCGAGGATTCGAACCCAGCTAACCCGTAACAAAGTTATATTGACGCAACCCAATACGCTATCTTGATAGCGTATTGGGTTACGTCAATGCAACTTTGTTACGGGTTAGATGGGTTCGAATCCTCGGCTCGTCTACGTTTCAATTTCCACGGATGCCTCCTTCGAGCGATTCTCAGTCTCGTTTGCGATGGTACGGAATTAAAAGTGATATGTGGTTGGAAAAAGATATGTGTATATGTATTATATATATATATATATATATATATATATAATATATATATATATATATATATATATATGAGTAAGTAGCACAATCCGGTAGCCCCAGCCCGGTCTGCTAGCCAATCAGAAACCTCAAAGCGGAGTATTCACACTCTAGCCACTGATGAAGCACTAAGAAGTGTGAAAACGCGTTCTGGCCATTATTTTACTTAGGTAGCCCATCCCAAAGTAATCTACTAAACAATGTCATGTGGAGACATTATAAGACAACTTCTTGTGGAAGGAAAAAACGCTCTCAGAAAAAGAGAAAAGCAGATTAAATAAATTCTCCAATAATAATATTGCCATGAATTTTAAATTTCAATCATATATATATACAGTATATATATATATATATATATATATATATATATATATATATATAAATATATAATATATATATATATATATATATATATATATGTATATGTATGTATGTATGTATGTATATATATATTGTGGCATCATGACAAGTGTATGGGTGCTAAGAATGGAAATCACACTAACGTTACAATCCTTGGAGACACAAGAAAAACTACAATACACCACGCTCCCTACTGAGGTCAACAATAAAATACGGGATGAAGCTCATCAACAAAAGACCAAATTATCTATTAAACTGTCTGAACTTTGCAACAAGAGCAAATGGAACGATGTAGGACGACCAGACTTAATACGCAATACCTCATCACATATATCAACCCAAACACAACAACAAGCTCATTAGGTCTAAAATTCAACACTGGAACCAACACCAAGCAGCTTTCACAATATTTGGAGAAAAAATACAGATGGAGTACTAACGATATTGACATTGGCCTCATTCAAGGCATCTTACTTTGCTGCACGATTGCCGCTAAAGACCAACACCCAGGAATTCCTAGAAGATTCATTACGGTATTAGACAAACTTCGGAGAAATGAAAACATTATCACCACTGAAGACAAATGAGGAGAAATCGTCATAATGGATATAGCAGATTACGTCAAGAAAATGGGAGACCTCCTCTCAGACACAAGCAGCTACACCCCACAATCAGAACAATAAACCAAAGATGCTCGTAGATTCAACAGTGATGCTAGGAAAATTCTTACACGCACCAACAAAGGAAAACACCTACTTCATCTCCTAGAAGATCACAAAATCCAACGATACGTGGGATTACCAAAAACCACAAACCAGGATTCCCCATGAGACCCATCACCAACGGAATTGGCAGCGCCCCCTACAAGCTAGCCAAAATACTAGCGAAACCCCTTACCTCGGCTCTTGGAACAATCAGCGACACACATATCAAAAACTACTGATCTCATACAAAAGACTCAACACCACAGATTTTACAAAGAACTGATCAGTCTGGACATTATCACCTTATACACCCACACATTACTGCAAGATTCCATTTCAACCATCAACAAACTCATAAATAGCATCGACAAAAATATCCTCCCAATTAACAAAAGAGACTACAAACAATTAGTAGAAAAATGCCTTAAATGCGTTTTCTGCACTTTCAATGCCAAAACCTAAAAGTAACACGATGGCCTACATATGGGATCGCACCTCAGTGCTATAGTCGCCTGCTTAGCAATGGAAGTTTTAGAACAAAACAGCTACAAACAATTTCTCCCCGATGGCACCACCTGGTTCAGGTATGGAGACGACCATCTGCACATCCGAAAGACACAGACATTGACATCCTTCTACACAATTTAAACAAATGACACCAGAAAATAGATTTAACAATACATACATACATAAATACATACATATACCAAAGGCTTTTTCCTCCATACATATAGGGTAGCCAAAAAGAAAAAGGCATACAAACCACTCCCACCCATTCCATCCCCTACATATTCCACTCCCCTCCACCCTCCTCCCTCCCTCTCATCTTGGCAGCTCCTGGATGACGGGTCATCCCTGCATCTTGTCCACTGCACAAGCAGTGTCGCAAGACACAGCACATCCACAGCAAGGCCGCTTCATTAATTCGGTGTCCCCTCTCTCCGTCCCCTCATGCAGAAAAGGAGAAGACGGGGAGAAATCCCTTCGGCCTGCGTCAAATTATTCATCATACATACTTCCTCACCCCCATTCCCCACCCACTCCCCCTCATGCATCAGAGCATCATCCATACACAACCCTTTTGCATTCACCCCTATCTTCTATCCTCTATCTTCTGTCCATTTCCTCCAGTCTCTCTCCCTTAATACTAACTTCCAGCCTGCTGTCACTCTCTCCCCTTGTATATCTCATCACCTTACATTTGCCCACATTTATCTTCAGCTTCCTCCTTTCACACACCTTCTCAAACTCTCTCACTAACTTCCTTAATCCCTCCTCTGATCCTGCTACAAGTGCAGTGTCGTCAGCAAAAAACAACTGGCTTATTTCCCACTTTTCTCCATTTTCTTTAACCATCTCTAACCCCTGACCCATCACCCTTGCACCACCATGTATAGATTGAGCAGTCAGGGCAACATAACACATCCCTGATGAAGTCCCACCTTTACCTCAAACCATTCACTCTCTCCATTTCTAATCCAAACACAAGCTCTACTACTCTCGTAAAAACTCTTGACTGCTCTTAACAGCTTTCCTCCTATCCCATATATCTGCAGTACCTCCCACAGTGCATTCCTATCTACCCTGTCGTAAGCCTTTTCCAAATCCATAAATGCCAAAAAAACATCCTTACCTTTTCCTATAGCTTTCTCACATATCTGTCTTACCACAAATATCTGATCTACACAACCCCTACCTGTCCTAAAACCACACTGCTCCTCACCAATTACTCCCTCTTTTCCTCTCCTAGTCCTCTCAATCAAAACCCTCCCATAAGCCTTTCCAACTACACTCAACGAGCTTATCTCTCTGAAACTACTACACTCACACTTGTCCCCCTTTCCCTTGTAAAGCGGAACTATACAGGCACTCCTCCAGTCCTCCGGTACTCTACCCTCTCTTAAACAAACATTAAATAACCTCACCAGCCAGTCCACCATAGCTGTACTTCCTTTCTTCAGACATTCTGCATGGCATCCATCCAACTCAGGTGCCTTACCTGCCCTCATCATCTTAACAGCTACTTTCACTTCATCTTTCCTTATTTCTCCTCCATTTTCCTCATTCATCACTCTCATTTTCTAAGCGCTTCCCACTGCAACTACATTTGCCTCCCTATCCTCCTTCACATTCAGCAACTCCCTAAAATACTCTGCCCACCTTCCTCTCACTGCCCCCCACCTTCCACTATCATCTCTCCATCTGCACCTTTTACCTTTTTTTCTCTACTTGATTCGCCTCCTCTTCCTCCTTTAATTTCTTTCCAAAACATCTTTTTATTACTATCAAAAATTTCTGCCAAACTCTTACCTCATTCCACATGCCGCTAAATACGCCGTGAATCAATTGACCACGCAGAAGCAGGCAGCTCCCCCCACCCGACACACACCAGACTCATCCTAACCAACCAATCAACACGTAGATTCTCACCCCCACACCCACCGTGATCCACAGTAACTTCCTATAAATACCAATACATTCACATTCTGTAAATTATTACCTCTGAAGAAGCCTCATAAGGTGAAACCGGTCAGGATAAAGTTTCTTTCCAAATCGTGTCATTTTCATTCTTACCACTCATACACACACACACACACACACATATATATATATATATATATATATATATGTATATATATATATATATAAATATATATATATATACATATATATATATATATATGTGTATATATATGTATATATATATATATATATATATACATGAATGTGTGTGTGTATTCACCTTGGTCTTTGGATCATTGGACTTGTGAGAGCTCAGAGCTCGTATGACCGATCTATGGGTAATGCAGTAACCTTACACGCACACACACCCCTAACTCCCCGCCCACGAGA
>NC_134797.1:1760813-1765813 GCF_046742065.1 Oratosquilla oratoria | reverse complement strand
GGTACATAAGCAACCTCCTTCGGCTAAATCAACTTTTTGATCAGAACACAAACTGTATAGTCAAAACCGAATTCACCAGAAATACACACACACACACACGCACACACACACACACACACACACACACACACACACACACACACACACACACACACACACACACATATATATATATATATATATATATATATACATATATATACTCATATGTGTGTGTGCGTGTGTATATATATATATATACGTATATATATATATATATATATATATATATATATATATGTATAGATACATAAAGTAGAAGACAAGCTAGGAACATGGGAAGGACACACAAGATGCTTCACAATCAGGTAGAGCCGATGTTTACATATACGGACGTTTGGTCCATGACGTTACGTCACCCCGGCTTAGTAGCACTTGGAGAAGTTCTTACAATTTTATCAATAACAAAATCATCAAGCTTAAATAATCCTAAACTTAAATTGATATTATGGTCAAAGGTTTGTTTCATATGACTGGATTCAATAATGTTTCTTTCTAATAAGGACCTACAAGAAATTATTACATTGGAATTATCCCAGTCAATAGGATGATTGTGGTCTCTTACATGGACAAAAAGGCCACTGGAACTTTGCCCACTCCTTACACTATATTTGTGCTGATTTATCCTAGTTTTTAAGTCTTTACCAGTTTGGCTGATATAAAATTTGTTACATTTAAGTCATGGAATAGAGTAAACACAACCCTCATTTACTTCAGGTGAATTTTTAATGAGCTTACTTTTTATAGTATTATTATTTTTGAAAACCAAGTTGATGTTGAATTGTTTGAGAATATTAGGCAGACCAACTAATTTCTCACTGTAAGGAAGAACCAAAAGGTTCTTTTTGTCAAATATTTTTCTTACGTGTGAGGTGTTATAGAAAGTTTTGTAAGCCATTTTATGAGATGTGTCTACTAAGTGCTTTGGATATTTTAATTCAGAAGCTATGCTATATATCTTCCTCAGCTCATCATCCAAAAATTCCAGGCTACATATCCTGTAAGCTCTAAGAAACATAGAACTAAAGACAGAAAGTTTTGTCTTCTGATGATGAGCCGAGTAAAAGTGGACATATGATGCGACATTAGTAGGTTTTCTATAAACGTCATATTTAAATTGTTTACCATTTCGATGAATTAAAATATCCAAAAATGGCAACTTATTCTCTATTTCTATTTCAAAAGTAAATTTGATTGAAGGGACCATACCATTTAGTTTTTCAAGAAATAAATCTAAGTTACGATTAACTGGCCAAAGACACAAGATATCATCAACATATCTTTTCCACACAACTTGTTGGGGAAGAATCCTAGGTAGCAGTTTCATCTCAAAGAATTCCATGTACAAGTTACTAAGTACTGGGGACAGAGGATTTCCCATTGCCATACCAAATTTTTGTACATAGAATTCACCATTAAAAGCAAATTTACAATTTACAATACACAACTTAATAAGTTCAATTATGGTTTTAGCTGGAAGTGGCAAGTCATGTTTTGATAATAATTCTTCTTCAAGATATACCAATAAGTCAATTACGGGAACACGGGTGAAGAGCGAAGTTATATCAAAACTAACTAGTTTAAAACCATAAGAAATTTCTAGATTATTCAAATAATTAATTAAATCAACGTTATTTGTGACGTGGGAAGAAGATATAGTACCCACTAACAATAGTACCAAAAACATGACTTGCCACATGACATGCCAAAGCTCATCAAACGATGAATTATTTCCTCCCAATGAGTTGGGATTTACAAATCCCAATACATAAATTTCAGCCTTCAATCTTTCTTCAAGGCAGCTGCTTTGGTCGAAGCGGGGAAAGATTTCCGGTGTGCTTCAACTACTTAAAGGACGAAGTGTTACTGCTCTTCGTTTCTCGTGAGTGAGGCATTGAATTCGGACATGAGCGCCACTCCTCGCTCCGTCAAGTCGTTGACCACCTTCAGAGATTCAACAAGGCATCGAGAATGGCGGTACTCTTCGTCTCCTGCCCACTCCCCAGGATCTTTCCCGAGGAAATCAGCTGACAGCTGGAGGCATTTGAAGAATGTCATTGTGGCTGAGGTGACAAAATCTGAGAGGTCCTTCAAGCTGGCGGAGAGTGGCGGAAGCCTTTTCGGAGGGTTGTTCGGAGTTACCCTTTGAAGATTCGTCACCATTTCCTTCTTCTCTGCCACTGTGACTCGGTCGTCAAAGAAAGCAAAGGCAACAAGCACTTCCAACACGTACCACAAGTGGCGATTGAATGCGCTCGAAGCTGCCTTGCCAATGGCTTTGATGGGGAATGCATCCAGGGCTTGAAGGAAGTCGAGATCGTTCTTCGGAGCGAAGACAGCGGAGGGGACCTCGAACCAGTACTTCACGTAAACTTTTGTGATAAAGATGGCCATTTCCTCCAGATGGTTCCATGTCGCCTCGCTCCGTGACGGCCGCCGAGAAGGTCCAGGTCGATCTTCGATGGGGGCACTGGGTTTTGAAGAGAACCACCTTGAGTGTGTAGATGGCACAAGCCATCCATCTCGCCCGATGGATTGCTCCAGGCTGTTTGAATCGGATCCCTCCCGGGAGATGATCACCGAGAAAAATTATGGTCAGCTGGAGGAGTTCCTTGTAATCATCCCTCGGTTGTTGCTGCTGGAGCTGAGTCTTGCAGAACAAGATTACCTCCTCCTTCCACCCTTCGACCAGAGGTCCCAACTTCTCATTTTGAACGCTCGTCGTGAATGAATTCTGGCAAATTCGGGGCCAGTAGTCACGGAACATGTCAATGCTCGGGGATGCGGAAGTTTCGAACATTCCGAACACCTTTTCCAAGGCGATTTCAGCCACATGATGCCTGCAGGCAAGATGAAGAAGATGCCGGCCGATTTCCTTCTCGAGGATGACACAGACCCCTCCTTTGTGGCCCGTGTTAGAGGCCGTTGTGTCAAAGCACAGCCCGCTGACTCGGTCTCTCACTCCCCATTCATCCACTGTCTCGAGAATCGCCGTTGCCGTCACCGAAGCAGTCCCCGAACGAAGTTTCGGAATGGCAAGAAGCTTGACAACGTTGTCACCAGACACAAGGATAGGTAGTCGGTCGACGGTTTCCTTGCCGGGAAGGGAGAAGTCCTCCATGATCTTTCCGTCCTAGTGGAGAACTAGAGGGACTTGTGGGTTGAAGGCCTTCTTCATTTCAGCGGCCAGGGCAGCTCGGCACTTCATTCGAGCCCGCCGGATCCCACTGGGGCTGATGATGAGTTCCTCGACATCTCCTTCGAGGCGGCTGGAGGAGCAAATAATTTAACTTTGATGCACGACCTTTTAATATACATCGATTGTAAGATGATTACATCTACGACGTTTTTTTTTTTTTTTTTTTTTTTTTTGTTAAATGAAACAAGCTAACATTCTGGAGAAAGAAATTTTATTACATTGAAATTTCGCCTATATACGATTGAAGCACCCTAATATATATATATATATATATATATATATATTTTTTTTTTTTTTTTTTTTTTTTTTTTTTCAGAAACCACCGGGAAATTGAAAAAACAGATACCGAACGTTTTCGTCTATTTAGGCATTTTCAAAGGTACAAAAAAGCAATACAGAAAGAAACAATAAATACAAAAGAAGACAAGGATACTCGGAGAGGTCCCATGTTACATTTTATCACACACAATTTTGTCAATAATAAAATTGTCCAATTTAAATAAACCCAAACTCAAGTTCATGTTATTTCCAAAATTTCTTTTTATAAAACAAGATTCAATAATATTTCTTTCTATAATATTATTACAAGAAGTAATTATTTTAGAATTTCCCCAGTCAATATTATGACCATAATCCCTTTGGTGGACAAATAATCCACTGGACACTTGCCCCGTTCTAATACTATATTTATGTTGGCCTATTCTTTTTTCTAAGCCTTTGCCTGTTTGGCCTATATAAATAAAATCACAATTTTTACATGGTATATTATAAATACATCCTTCTTTACTTCTTGGGGAATTTTTAATTAACAGACTCTTAATGTTGTTATTATTTTTGAATACTATCTGGATACCAAATTTTTCAAAAATGCTAGGAAGATGGATTAAATTTTCGTGGTACGGAATTGTTAGCATATTTTTATAATTAAATGGTTTGACCTGCGACGTATTAAGAAAACATTTCCTAGCAGGTCAAACCATTTAATTATAAAAATATGCTAACAATTCCGTACCACGAAAATTTAATCCATCTTCCTAGCATTTTTGAAAAATT
Source organism: Oratosquilla oratoria (assembly GCF_046742065.1). Taxonomy (NCBI): domain Eukaryota; kingdom Metazoa; phylum Arthropoda; class Malacostraca; order Stomatopoda; family Squillidae; genus Oratosquilla; species Oratosquilla oratoria. Next base: position 1,761,522 of record NC_134797.1, on the reverse strand, counting down.
TGGTATCCAGATAGTATTCAAAAATAATAACAACATTAAGAGTCTGTTAATTAAAAATTCCCCAAGAAGTAAAGAAGGATGTATTTATAATATACCATGTAAAAATTGTGATTTTATTTATATAGGCCAAACAGGCAAAGGCTTAGAAAAAAGAATAGGCCAACATAAATATAGTATTAGAACGGGGCAAGTGTCCAGTGGATTATTTGTCCACCAAAGGGATTATGGTCATAATATTGACTGGGGAAATTCTAAAATAATTACTTCTTGTAATAATATTATAGAAAGAAATATTATTGAATCTTGTTTTATAAAAAGAAATTTTGGAAATAACATGAACTTGAGTTTGGGTTTATTTAAATTGGACAATTTTATTATTGACAAAATTGTGTGTGATAAAATGTAACATGGGACCTCTCCGAGTATCCTTGTCTTCTTTTGTATTTATTGTTTCTTTCTGTTTTGCTTTTTTGTACCTTTGAAAATGTCTAAATAGACGAAAACGTTCGGTATCTGTTTTTTCAATATCCCGGTGGTTTCTGCAAAAATATTTTATCACGTGTGTTTTGTGATTTCTTTGCATATATATATATATATATATATATATATATATATATATGCAAAAATATCACAAAACCACAAGATCCAAATTTCTGATAACCGCAAAGGAAACCGAAAAAGAAACTAGAATTTCCAAGCGCTTTCGTGT
>NC_134797.1:1748313-1758313 GCF_046742065.1 Oratosquilla oratoria | reverse complement strand
AGTCGGCAAAATTATACCCTAAGGGTGAACCCATGGCGACACCTTCCACTTGCAGGTACAGCTGGCATCTGTGCAGGCAAGAAACAAATTCTTCATAGTGTTTCCGGGACCTTAGGTGGAGGCAGTTCAGGCTGACGGTACAAACTATTGAGGATTATTTCAATAGTGGGAAGAATTGGGACTTGTGAAAATAATGATTCCACGTCGGGGGAGGCCATTATTCCTTGGGATTGTTTACTGCATAAAATGTCGACAAATTCATCTGTCGATTTCAGGGAATATTTCTTTGGGGTGTATGGATCGTTGATACTATTAGGTTGCTTGGCAAGTCCATATATAGGAGTGGTGATTTGTGAGACGATCGGGCGGAGAGGAGGGTTGGTCTTGTGTGTTTTGACATTCCCGTAAACATATCCGGGAAAGAATTCGCAGGTGATGCGAGGGATATGCAGGTGGCCCATGACTGCGTTGTTAGCTGCGATTAATTTGTTAACTTTGACTTTAAGTTTGCCGGTCGGGTCATATGAAATATTTTTGAATCTAGAAGTATCAGAGAGGATGTGGTCAATTTTGGACACATTGTCCTCTTTGTTAAGAAGGATATTAATGGAAGACTTGTCAGCTCACAGAATCGTAAGGTCGGGGTTTTTGTGTAACTCTGTAGCTGTTTGCTTAAGCTATAGAGAGAGGAGGGTATTAATTTCGTGGCTGCGCTTCTTGGTAATTTCAGCTAATAATTGTGGTTGTAAATCAGAAGAGACAGTGATCTTACCATCCATATGGAGTTGGAGGAGAGACTGAAAGAGGAGCTCCATCTCAGCAATCTTATCCGCTTTGTCGAATTCTGTCTGGAGGTGACAGTTGAGTTCAAGGTTATGGAGTTCCATTTGTACTTTTGTCAGGTTGTGATGCGAAAGGTTAATGTACCCTTCAAAGCGTTGGGGAAGAAGCAAGGGGCGTCCATAGAGGCGGTTCAGCTTCTTCATGGCCTTGCTTTCCACAATGCTCTTGCGGTGTTTCCTGTTGTCCAAAGTAGAGATGATGTTATGTCGGACTTCGAATGTTAAGGTAAAATGATCAAAAGGGTTTATTAATACGTTAAGTTGCTGCTGCTGGCTACAAAGCAGTTCGGTTTTTAGGTTAATTTGCCGTTGGATCAGTTGCTTCGTGTATTCCAAGTTCAGAGGTTTATTTCTGGCTGCCGGGACATGGGTATTGATATTGGTATAAATGGGCAGTAAGTTCTTATATATCTAGACATGTTTGGTTGAAGACTGGAGCTAATTCTGTATCCACTACCTTCTTAGTAATTTTCTTGATTTCCCGAATGGTTTGTTTATAACTCAAAGGGAGGTTAAACACAAAGGCTTCCGAGTTCCATGGTGTTATTCGATAGAAGAACATTACACAAAAAATATAAAATACAAGCTTTTGGTTGACTCATACAACCATCTTCAGGTAGGTCGACTTGTCGACTTGCTAGGGAAGACCACCCGCTCGCGCGGGATCGGTTTCTGTGGGAGGGGAAGAATGTCTGTAAGAAAATTAAAAGATAGTAATGTATGAAAGAAGGCTATTGCCAAAATGCGCTTTTTCGTGAGCGATTAGGGGCGGTTGATGGTGGTGGCTCGGGAGAAATGGGCATGGAGCTTGGACAGCGGCGCCGACGCCTGGAATTAAAATCGTCAAAGGTAGAGAAAATGGTAGGAGGCGTAGTAGTAGAGAAAGGTTGAAAAACGGAAAAATCTTTAGTGGGAGGTAAACTAAAATGAGAAGATGTTGTATAAGAGAAAACTAGAAAGGAAACGAATCTTAGTCGAGGAAAAAGTGCGTGTAGGTGTTTGTGCGTGGGGCGTGGCTATGTTCGTGAGAGGTGTGTGTATGTATCTTACGGGAAGTGAGTAGAGTTCACTTCCCGCGTGTGGCGTTGCTGATTAACCCCAGCTAGGTAGCGCGGTCCTGATTAACCCTAGGTTATCTTTCTCCTTCCAAGCACAACTCTGAAAGCAGAGAATTATGTGACTTGAGAATTATGTGTAAATGTCAGAAGTGTAAACCCGCTCGCCAGCGTCAGCTAAGAGGTCAGACGTGGGTGCGGGCTGGTCGACAGGAGTGGCCCCGGCATATCCTCCCCCACGACCGGCCGGCAAAGAGTTAAGGGCGACCTCTGCTAAGCCAGCGAGAAAGTGTGCGTGTATCTCTCTTTTCTTCCCAGCACAACTCTGAAAGCAGAGAATTATGTGACTTGGGAAATGTGTGTATTTGTCTTTGGCGTAAGCCCGCTTTCGATGTCAACGAAGAGATCAGCCTTGTGCCAGACCGGCCGCAGCAAAGGAGAAAAGTCTCCTTCGCCGCGACCAGCCGGCGAAGATTGATGGGCGATGTTGTGAGAGCTGGAGTGGATAACGACGTCTGACCTCTGCAAGGTAAGTAAAAATGGACGTACAGATCAGTATTTAAATAAAGATATATGAGGATATCAGGAGTGGTAGGTTTAAGCTGGACGTTAGGTCAAGGAGGGTGGAGGCTTTGCATTAGCTGCACGTCAGGTCAAGGAGGGTGGGGGCGTCGCATTAGCAGGTGGTAGCAGGATATTTGGTCGCAGAAGGACGTTTCCTGTTACCATACAGCCTAGTTTTGTAGCTGTAAAGAAGTATATGTTTTATTTTATATATTGATAATTGGAGTGTATCTTTGTAAAATATGTAGTTTCTTACAATTGTTACACTATTTAAGTATTTTTGTGTTGTTGACTAGATCTTGCCTGGTAAGAGTTTTATTTTGGGCTTGTGTTATGCGTTTCCGCATGCTACCTTCCCGAGCATGCATAGGGAATCTCCTGCGTAGGCTCAGGGATTATTTGATGCAGGTTTTTAACATTCTAAAGGGAATTGACAGCATCAAATGTGACGAAATTTTCACACTGGATCCGAATCAGACAAGAAATAATGGTCTCAAATTGTTTGGAAGCAGATTTAATTAGGAAGTGGGTAGAAACAACCTCACCAACCGTGTAGTAAATTAATGGAATAAACTTCCTGCAGAGGCAGTGCAATAAGTACAGTTCGAAGTTTTAAGATTCTTTTAGATAAACACCTAATCAATATGCTATAATGCCTGCCATTTATCTTATTCTATTATATTTATTCATTGTTGTTTATTTGTTCATTATTATTTATTTAAGTATTATCATTTATCCTTTTACTTTATTATCGATGAACCTATTATTTATTATATACTTTTTTTTTGCCATGTATTTACCTATTTCATTTATCAATTTGTTTATTTATTTATTTATTATTTTTCCAGCATCCGACCTAATTATGGACCAAAAGTTCTCCTGCCGGCATGCTATTCCTGTGCAATCATTTGTATATGTGCTCTCCCGACATGGTCTCCGGCACACGTGGCAGTATCAACTGATGGTCAGGTGTCAATGTCATAATGTGACGAAAAGGAAAAAGAATCTTATACGACCTTTGAATACATTTGGTACGCCAACTTCTTTGGACCAACAAGTACCTGCAAGAGGGATTTCGGATGGGATCATCTCCCTGCCCTCTGTCTCCAAAATATGTCAACACTTTTCCCTTTGTCTGGAGGTGCAGCCCTGAGGGGATGGCACTCGGTTTCAAGCCCGACGCAAGATATCTCTGTCAACTTTCTTCACCAAACTTTGTGTTATGTAGATAGTGCATAGTACCCTTAAAAAGATATTTCGTTATATAACATTGTTAAAGAATATCTCATCTTGTTCAATAGTGAATGGTACTTTTCTCTGAACTACTTTTATTAACATTTCAAATCAAAATCGAGTAATATTAAAAGAAAAATATTTTTGCCCTCTACCTTATCAGCAAAATTAATGTTTTGTGTTAGGTGATAGTCTGTCAGCCTGCAGACGACCTTGTCAAGCTAAGAGACAGTTGAGAGAAACAAGCATCAATGTTGGAATCTAAGACGAAAACAAATGAAAACAAAACTAGATATTTCGTTATATAACATTGTTAAAGAATATCTCATCTTGTTCAATAGTGAATGGTACTTTTCTCTGAACTACTTTTATTAACATTTCAAATCAAAATCGAGTAATATTAAAAGAAAAATATTTTTGCCCTCTACCTTATCAGCAAAATTAATGTTTTGTGTTAGGTGATAGTCTGTCAGCCTGCAGACGACCTTGTCAAGCTAAGAGACAGTTGAGAGAAACAAGCATCAATGTTGGAATCTAAGACGAAAACAAATGAAAACAAAACAGATCATAATAAAATAGAACAAAATTAGATAAAACAGAACAAGATACAATAAAAATTATACAGACACAGGTAAAGTCGATTAGTATTTAATTTAAAACAAATTACGAAATAGTGTTACATTCTTAATACAACACATTTCAAATCTGGTTCGCTCATAGATATTTTCTCACAAAATTGCTCTTTCCTCTTCCCTCCCCCATCCTCCACAGCGTGGATATAATTCCACGGAAAGTTGCTAGATTGAGAGCAACATATATTATGCTTTATAATTCCAGCTTTACACAACAGAGGATTAAACACGGCCACTTGAGTGGCATCGTACTTTTGGCAGCTTGATATTGTTAACGTTGTCGTGACAATTTTTAGAATAAATTTACGCTGTTTAGAGTTGAGAGTTTTTTTTTTCTTATCATTACTCACTTGTTTATCTACTTAAGTGTTTATTTACATATTCTTTATACAATTGTTTATTATTTTTATCTAATTATTTATTTATATGATTGAGAAAGACCTAAATAGTTTTTTAAGTTTAATACCCTGATTGCGTGTGTCAATTTTTGTCTAGATTCATAAAACTGATTTTCCTACAATTGTATTCATTTATTTTCAACAGCAACAACTTATTTCGAATTGACAAAACTTAATCCAAGTTCAACCACAAAACAAGTTTAACCATAAACCAAGTTTAAACATAACCAAGTTTAGGTATAACACAAGTTTCTGTAACTTGAAAACCTCGGCAAGAATACGCTAGGGGTTTGTAGTCTTGTGTACGAAAACGAGCAACTGCAGATGATAGAATGTGACTCGTGTCCTGTTGGAGTGTATCTGATTCCTATGCCCGCATTGGTATGTCCTTAGGGTCATAACTCCAGCCGAAGCCATCATTGATGGACCAAGGCATCATCGAAGTAAAAAGTCATAATAATTGGTTAAACAGAATCAAGATGTGACTAAGGTTAGGTTACACGGATTTGTTTATTTTCATTACATTTAACGAGTTTATTCAGTTTCAGGAACTTTTTTTAAAACTTGAAATGCAAAGTTTTCAATGAACTTGCACTGACTCTATATGTATGTATGTATGTATATATGTATGTATGTATGTATGTATGTATGTATGTATGTATGTATGTATGTATGTATGTATGTATGTATGTATGTACATACATACATACATACATATATAATGTATGTATGTATGTATGTATGTATGTATATGTATATATATATATACATATATATATGTATGTATGTATGTATGTATGTATGTACATACATACATACATACGTATGTATGTATGTATGTATGTATGTATGTATGTATGTATGTATATATATATATATATATATATATATATATATATATATATATATATATATATGTGTGTGTGTGTGTGTGTGTGTGTGTGTGTGTGTGTGTGTGTGTGTGTGTGTGTGTGTTTATATATATATAATATATATATAATATATATATATATGTACATATACATATATATATATTTATATTTGTACATATATATATATATATATATATATATATATATATATATATATATATATGTGTGTGTGTGTGTGTGTGTGTGTGTGTGTGTGTGTGTGTGTGTGTGTGTGTGTGTGTGTGTGTGTGTGTGTGTGTGTGTGTGTGTGTGTGTGTGTGTGTGTGTGTGTGTGTGTGTGTGTGTGTGTGTGTATAATGACTATAGTCTTTGGACACTCAAGGGTCCACACCACTTCCCAAAATGGTCCACAGACGGAAAAATAGTCCTAATTCCTAATTAGATTCCTGACGATTTTCTTCAATGTTGAATGTTTTCTCCAGAGATTGAGGAACAATATCACATAAATCTAATAACTGCGTATGACCAACCACCCTCTTCAGTTTAGTTAAATATTCCTATATTTCTGAGCTCGTTCTAGATGCCACCAGGATATTTCACTCAGCTGTACCATCCTAGATTCCTTCAGTAATGAAGGTTTTCTGGAAATAAAATTTCTACTGCTGTTTGGATTAATATAGTGAGAGAAGGATTATTTTTGTTTATTTTCTTTTTCCTAATCGGTAAGGTATCTAATCCAGTATTTGAAAAAAGTATAGTTTTTAGCACAAGATGGAGGAAAGTAAAGAAGAAAAAAGAATCAACGAACCAACAAAGAGAGGATTAGATATGAGTAGAGTGGTGTCACTACTGGGAGCGATCCCAAATGGAATGTGTATTAGCGTTACTCCAAAGACGACTCAGATGTATGAAAGTGAAGATTTTTCGGTCTTTCAGAGGGAAAGGGGGGGCAATAGAAACAATCATGGACACGGAAAGAGAAACTAGGGTTACCAGGGCACTAAGGAATTGTGACATCAATGACTTGGTAGATGAATTAATCTATTTGAAAATAGACCATAGAGCTTTGCAAATAGAGATATCAAATTTACGCAGAACTAACGACAAGATAATCAGAGAGTTAAATGATCTAAAAAGTGAACTATGATTAAAAGAGAAAATGAAAGAAAGGGAAATGAGGACAGAAACAAAAACGAAGAACTAAAGAAAGAGGTCAAAGAATAATTACAAGCAGTGACCGAAAATATTGGAGAATCAAAGAGACAGATCACATTGAAATAAAAAATCAGTGGAAACAGGAACGTGAAAATCAAAAAATCTCTGTCAAAGAAATAGTACAACAGTAGGTAGAGGAGAATGCAAAAGGAAACAGTGATTAAAGTAATCAAAGAAAAGGAAAGCTGGTTGAGAGACACAGTGGATAAAAAGAAATGCATTGTGGTTTACGGTATCAAAAAACATAATGTACACAAATACCAAAGAGGAAAAGAAGAGAAAGAAATTGCGAAGGAAATACTTATACCGGTTCAGGACGAGGATCAAGAGTTGAAGAAGGAAATTGACGACGTGCATAGGATAGGTACATACTTTAAAGAAAAATTGAAAATGAAACTAAGAACTCAAATGATAGCGGAAGAGATACTATCAAAAGCGGCAAGACTAGCTAACAGTGAAAATTACAAAAATGTGTGAAAAAAAGAAATGAATGATAAAGAAATAGAGAAAGATAGGGCAGTAAGAAATGTAGCTAAGGGAAAAAACGAGAGAAAATCGGAGGCTGAAAAAAAAAATAGTTTTTTGGGGAGTACTAGATCTGAGACTAAGAAAATGGTACATCAGAAAAATAGAAACATAAACCAAAAAAGAGAAGAAAAGAAAAAACTAAAAGTGGCATACACAAACATGAACGGTATGATTTCTGGAATGGATTAATTAAACAACTATCTGTTAATAGAGAAACCAGACATAATGGGAATTGTGGAGACAAAATTGAAAGGTCCTGTATCATCAAGCATAGTGGGACAAGGTTTATACCATTGGTCGAAAAATAGAATGAATAAACAGGAGGGAAGAGTCATGTTATTGATAAAGATAACAGAAGGTAAAGAAAATGTGGAAATGATTACAAGTAAAATTGAAAATAGCATTATGAAAAGCAGAAAACTTATAGTAGTATATGTGCCCCCAAAAACAAAGTCTTGGTCTGATAGTGATCACTCAAAATTACTAGAAGACACAAAGAATGAATTATCTGAGATACTGATAGATGGAGGAAACATAGTAATTATGGATGACTTTAACGCAAAGGAAATAAATTGGGAAGAATTGACAATTAAAGGTGGAGAGAAACTCTGGGGCAACATTCTACTGGATTTGACCATCAATTATACATTGACTCAATGGGTTAAGAAAAAAACTAGATATAGAAACAATGGAGAACCATTGAAACTAAACTTGATATTATTTTCTGAGCCTGAAATCATGGACAAAATGAATTATAAGACACCAATTGGGAAGAGTGACCACATACTAATAGAGTTCGAACTTAAGGAACAAAATGACGTGAGTAGAAATGAGAAACATAGAGAAGGAAGAATAATGTACAACAAAACGGAATTTGTAAAACCTAGATTTTCTTAACGCTAACTGGGAAAAAAATTGAATGATGAAACAAAGATGGATTAGAAATGGTACATATTTAAAGAAAAATACAGGGAGGAAACAGATAAGTATGTACCTAAGCAGAAACAAAAAAGGGCTTACATGAAGTGTTGATATAACAAAAGTGTAGTGATGCTAAAGATAAAAGAGACAAAGCCTGAAAAACATGGAAAAAAGACAAAAAAAATTACCAAATGGCAAACATACATCAAACTGAGAAATGAATATGTAGATATACGTAGAGAGGAAAAAAGAAACTACGAAAAAGATATAATCGACAAATGCAAAGACCAACCTAAACTATTTTACAGATATGTAAATGACAAACTAAAAGACAAACATGAAATAGTGAAACTGCGCGAAGGAAACAAAGAACATATAAAATATGTAGAAATGGCTGAATTAATGAGCAGGCATTTTAGGTCTGTATTTACAATTGAAAGCTCTCAAATTTGGAATGAAGGACAGCGAGAAAGATCACCCAAAATGAAAGAAATAACGGTGACTCAGAAAGAAATAAGGGGCCAAATAAAGAACCTTGACGTCAGAAAGTCTGACGAGTTAAACACTACAGTATATAAGGACGGAGCCTTTATTTGTACGACGTTTCGCTTATTACAGCTTTTTCAAGTACTTGAAAAAGCTGTAATAAGGGAAACGTCGTACAAATAAAGGCTCCGTCCTCATATGGTGTTTAACTCGTCAGTCTTGTCGGCAACTGCTACTTTTATGAAAACGTCAGAAAGTCATACGGGCCCGAAGGAATAGCGAACTGGATATTGAAATAATGTATAGATGAACTTACAGCAAAATACACAAGATAATTGACTTTTACTCAAAGAAGGAAAAGTACCACAAGATTGGAAAAATGCAAAATATTATGCCAATATACAAAAGAGGAGACAAAGAAAATCCAATAGACTATAGACCAGTATCCCTTACAAGCACAATTGCAAAAATATGCGAAAAGATTATCAAATATAAATGGATTGGAAGAGAACAATATACTAAACCCTAAACAATTTGGATTTAGAAGTGGAAAATCATGTACTACAAACTTAATATGCTTGTACTCAAGATTGATAGAAACAATACTAGAAAGAGACGGATGGGCAGATTGTGCTTTCTTGGACTTACAAAAGGCTTTTGTCAAAAGTACTACACAAAAAGCTACTAAGAAAAATTGAAATAATAGGTGGAATACAAGGAAAAATATTGGAGTGGGTGAAAGATTTCTTGAACGGAAGAAAAATGAGGGTGGTACTTAGAGACAAGAACTCAAATTAGGAAGATATGATAAACAGAGTCCCCCAAGGCTCTGTATTGGCTCCAATAATGTTTGCTATTTATATAAATGACATGCATGAAGCCGTGGAATGTTATATGAACTTCTTTGCAGATGATCCGAAAATATTAAAGAGAGTAAGTACAGAGGAAGATTGCAAATCTTTTCAAGAAAACCTGTACAAACTCTGGAAATGGAGTCAAAATAGTGAAGTGAACTTCAACATAAGAAATGTAGTATGATGGAATTTGGAAAAAGCAAGAATAAAATCTAGGGTCAATATAAAATTGGTACAAAAGAAGTAAAAGAAGTAAACTCAGAAAGGGACCTAGGAGTAACTATCTCAAATGACATGACACCAGACAAACATGTCAACAAATTAGTCGGAGAAAATTTTAACTTATTAAGAATAATGAAAGTGGCCTTTGTCTACATGGATAAAAAAATTGTAAAGAAAA
>NC_134797.1:1735813-1740813 GCF_046742065.1 Oratosquilla oratoria | reverse complement strand
TCCCAATTTCATCCCCACCCAAGGAGTATGGGGAGGGACAGGCACACACACACACACACAAACACACACACACACACACACACACACACACACACACACACACACACACACACACAGATATATGTATATATATACTATTCTATTAAAAACTACAGAAAAAAAATTTATTCATTAACTTTTTCCGTCAGCTCTCAAGTTTGCGATAAGTACTCGTAGACTTCTGGTGGGGGGAGAGGGAGTAAATATTTTTTTCAAAAATCATAGGAAACAAAAGTTATAATGAACACAAAAATACAGCACAGTCAACAAAATACGAGAAATGAATACAAAAAATACAGCAAAAAACAGATAACAAGCAGAACAAATTAAATATCAGTACGTTTCGTAGATCTTTCTGCATCCTCAGTTGAAGTGAAGAAAAAACAAAAGGGACCATATTTTAGATTGAATGAAAAGCACGGGGAGAAGTGACCGTGCTGTAACTGGGGAAGGTCACACGTATGACCACGGAACACGGAGAGAGATCACTGGTTGGCGGAAATAGTACTTGGAGAGGTCACTCCCGGGTTCGTTGCCAATCTGCTTCTCAATCTTTAAGAACGACGTCTGGCTGACGTTCTTCCCTTTGGCGGGGAATGGGAAGCCTCTGTGGAGGAGACTCCGATTTCTTGGGGTTGTCCATCTGGCTCCTCCGAACAGGTTTCATGCTAGGGAGGAGGGCGAAGTCATTTACTTGCCTATTAATGGTAGGTTGCAGCTCCTTTATCCAGATGCCTTCCAAGATGGCCAAGCGCTGTGGGTCCTCTTCTTTTGCCACAACTTCAGTATTTTTACCGTAGTCTCCCTATCGAGGTGGCGTCGATGCTGGCTCCAGTGGTGTTGCTTAGGTCCTCCGTGTTGCAAGTGCATGGTGATTCTTCTGGATAATGTGGTGGTCGTCCTCCCCACGTAAACTGAAAAGGGCGTGTAGTCCTCCTCTAGGCACGTGTATTTATATACTACGTAGGATTGACAAACCTCCTGAGGTTTTGGTGCTGGGTTGTTCTTTAAATGTAGAGAAGAGGTCTTTCTATTTTTATAAAAGATTATGAAGGACAATTTTTCACTTTCTTTTTTGGGGACCACATTTCTATAGATTATGTTCTTTATAATCTTCTCATCCTCCTTGTACTTGGTAAACTTGTAAACTTTGTTGAACACCTTAATTGCGGTCCCTTTGTGTTCTACTGTAGTGGGGCGTCTTTGTTTGTACCAATTGTTGATCTCTCTGCGGAGATTGGCTTGGACCTCTTGATTCGTGTATCAATTGTTGATAAGGCATTGGTGGACCCGATTAAATTCTCTTTGAGTGTCACTCCAAGAAGAACAGTGGCTGAGGTCTCTTCTGAAAATGGCGCTAATTGTGGCGTCTTTGTATCTCTGGAGACACTCACTTTCGACGTGGACACTATAAGAAAAAGAAGGACAATTAGTCTGCTTGAGTAGGACGTCCAGGAAGGGGAGGGAACATCTTTCACCGTGTTCTTCGGTGAAGTTAAGTCCAAATACCTCAATGAACTTCCTCCTCAAGATATCAATTTCTAAAAGGGAGTCAGTTTTTACAACTATATCATCTATATATCTACAATATAGGCTAGGTTTTTCAAGTTGGCTAAAAATCAATTGCTCTACAGTCAACATGAAAAAAAATGGCAAACAGTACTTACCATTATTTTTACCTATGTGCATAACCTTGTATTTACTTGTGTTAAGTTTCATTAGCCACTTTTAAGACCATTGCTGTAATTCATCTAAATCTTCTTGAATATCTAATTCATTTAAGTAATCATTTGCCATTCCGCACAGTTTTGAGTCACCAGCAAATTTGGAGACAATAGGTTTTAGTCCGTGTTCTATATCATTTATATATACTATGAATAGTAGTGGCTCAAAAACGGAACCCTGAGAAACTCCACTCGTAACATTTTTCCATCTAGAAATTCTGCCATTTAAAACAACTCTCTGTTTTCGATCATTCAACCAAATACTAGTCCAACTTAATAGGCTACCACTTACTCCGTGTCAAGATAATTTAGTAAGTAGTCTTTCGTAGGGGACGGTATCAAAAGCTTTTGCAAAGTCTAAATATATTAGATTTATATTGTTTCTTTTGTCATAATTTGAGATAACTGTGCTATAAAATTCGAGTAAGCTAGCCACGCAAGAATGTTTCCGTCTGAAACCATGCTGGCTATCATTTATCACACAGTTACTTTCTAAATGATATACGATAGCATCTCTGATGATAGCTTCCATAATTTTCCTACGATTAAAGTCAAGCTTATAGCCCTGTAGTTGTTTGGTTTCTTTTTGTCACCTTTTTTTTAATATGGGAGTAACGTTAGCTAGCTTCCACTATCTTGGGACAGCTCCGGATATGATGGATTTCTTGAAAATAATTTCTAATAAAACAACTATCTCATTATTCATTTCCTTTAAGATTCTTGGATGCCAACCGTCAGGTCCTGATGTTTTATTGATTTTGAGTTTCTCTATATACTTTATAATTTTTTCTTTTGTTATATTTACCGTAGAGAGTAAGTTTACCTTAGAATTTTCACAGTTTTCAGTTTGGAGTTCACTTTGAGATGTTTTGTTTACAAATACTGAGCTAAAATAGTTGTTTAAAATATCACACATTCCTTCATTTGAATATTCAAGTTGACCTTTGGCAGATAATAGTGGGCCAATGTGATTCCTAATAATCTTTTTATCTCTAATGTAACTATAGAATTCTTTGGGATTCTCTTTGGATTTATCAGCGATATTGATTTCGTATTGTCGTTTTCGTTTGTTTGTTTGTTTGTTTGTTTTTTGTTTGTTTGTTTGTTTGTTTGTTTGTTTGTTTGTTTGTTTGTTTGTTTGTTTGTTTGTTTGTTTGTTTGTTTGTTTGTTTGTTTGTTTGTGTGTTTGTTTGTTTGTTTGTTTGCCTCTTTTTAAGTCTCTCTATATTATTATATAACATTGATAGTCATTAAGTGAACCCGAGCACTTGTATTTCTTATAAACCTGTCTCTTTTTAGCAATACTTTTTTCAGTTTCTTCGTCGAGCCATTTTGGGCGAGCCTAATTTGGGGCGTGTCTGTCCTTAAATGGGATGTAAGTATAAATCATCTTAGTAAGCGTATATTGAAATATTTCCCACATCTGATCTACAGGTCTTTCGCTTAATTTTGCCTCCCAATCTGTGAGCTGAAGCTCCTGGCGTAGTCTTATGAGCTGAGCTTTACTAAAATCGGATATTTTAGATACACAAGTATCTATTCTATTTCTTTTTTCTTTTCTTTTCTTTTCTTTCTTTTTTCTTTTCTTTTCTTTTTTTTTTTTTTTTTTTAGCAATTTGAATCTAAGTTGTGATGGCTATTTGCAATAGTTTGACCAACTTTTACATCGGTTATCATGTTTTCAGGGCTAGTGATCAATAGATCCAGTAAGTTTCCATGTCTTGTGGGTTCTTTTACATGCTGAACTAAGTAACTATCACCGAGAAAATCTATCAAGCAACTACCTATATGGCCAAGTTCAAGGGTCATCCAATCGATGTCAGTAAAAATGAAATCACCCATTATCAATAGGTCCCGATTGCACAAACTAGACAGTTCTTGAAACAACAGTTGGTCGTCTGCTAACGATAATGTGCTTGGCCTACATTCATTTTTTTATCCATTTGTTTGGGTTAATTCTATCCACAATCTATCATGTGCATCCTGTTTCACTTTCTCCAAAACACAGGCATGGACATGGGTTTTTAACGTACAACGGAACACCCCATCTTGTAGTTTCTATCCTGATGAAAGTGTTTAAATCCCGCAATATTAAGTTCAGCTTCAAACTCTTTACCATTTAACCATGTCTCGGGTTATTCCTATCATATCGAGATTTTCGCTTTTGACATGCACCTGTATTTCTCGGAATCTATTCCTAATACTACGAGCATTAAAGTACATGGTAATATATGTATATATATATATATATATATATATATATATATATATATATATATATATATATATATATGAGAGAGAATGTGGGTGGGGAAGGGCAAACGAAGATGTGTTAGGAATAGAGTTTATTGCCCTAACGTTGCGACCAACTTGGTCTTCTTCAGAGGACTACAGCATTACAGACGGATCACAATTCATATATTCGTAGTGAGAGGGAACCCGCCAAGGTATGAGCGTCATGTTTTCCCTTTGGCTAACGATTTAATTATTAGGACACTTGCTGCTTTCGAGAGGCATTTAAATCTGTCTCTGTCGTTGTTGTTCTTGTTGGCGGCGATATGTGCAGCTTCCACAGTTTTTCTCATTTTCTTCTCAAATCCCTCGTGTAGAATTTCTGCGTTGTTCCAATCAGGTAGATGTCCACATTTGTCCAGGTGACGAACCAGGGAGTTAGATGTTCTATGAGCCCTGAGATCGTTTCTGTGCTCATTCAAGCGTTTATTGAACCCTCGACCTGACTCACCGAAATAAGATGATGGACAACCGTTGCATGGAATACGGTAAATGACACTGAGATTATTACGCATATTATTATGTTTCTTAAATATTTTTCCTATTTTATTGGAAGATATTTTTGCTATATTTATTCCACCTTTTAACAAATAATCATCAATAGCTATGGTGTTTATAGAATTAGGGACAGAAATAAAATGAGACTTATCCTTTCCCGGGGTCCGGACGTTTGAGCCATCGTAGATCTTCTTGGCTTTCCTCGTTGTCCTGGTGATCAAACCTCCGGGGTATTTCAGCTTCTAAAGGTATTCTTGATGTAAGTAAGTTCATCCTCTAGGAATTCTTCACTGCAGATACGAAAAGCTTTGAGAAAGAAACCTATTAGAGCACCCGTTTTAACACGTCTGCTGTGTGCTGAAAAATAATGGACAAAGTCGTCCCTATTGGTGGGTTTCCTGTACACCGAGAAACTTACCTGTTGAGAACCTCTGTGTATCAACGTGT
>NC_134797.1:1708313-1725813 GCF_046742065.1 Oratosquilla oratoria | reverse complement strand
CTCTTCTGCCAATCTTTCTTTACTCATTCCTTCCATGTGTTCAAACCATCCCAATACTCTTTCATCAATCCTATCTCCCACCTCAATTTTCCACCCCCTCTCCTACTCACCTCCTCGTTTTAGTCTATCCAACCTTGTAACCCCTACAATACTTCTCAGACATTTCATCTCAAACATATTTAAACTTTTCCTTTCTAAATCCCATGTCTCTTTCCCATACAGTGTTGTCGGCACAGTCACCTCTTCCTATAATCCCCTCTTAGCATTCATTCCCAAATGTCTATTTTTTATTACATTTTTAATCACACACACACACCCCGGGCACTTACTTGCTTCTCTCAACCTACAATTTAACTCCGCCTCCATTTCTCTCCCTCCAGCCACATGCGGCCCCAAATATCTAAAGCTATCCATTTCCTCCAGTCTCTCTCCTTTAAGACTTACTTCCAAGTTGCTACCATTCTTTCCCCTTGTACATCTCATCACCTTACGTTTCCCACATTTACCTTCAACTTTCTCCTATCACATAACTTCCCAAAGTCCCTTAATCCCTCCTATGGCCCTGCCACAAGCGCAGTGTCGTCAGCAAACAACAGCTGGCTTACGTCCCACTTTTCTCCATTTCCTTTAACCATCTCCAATCCCCTGCCCATTACCCTCGCCTTTACCTCCCATACCATCATATCCATGTACACATTGAAGAGCCATTGAGACATGACACGTCCCTGACGAAGTCCCACCTTTACCTCAAACCACTCATTCTCGCCATTTCTAATTGTAAAATAGGCTCTACTATTCTCGTAAGAACTCTTGACACCCCTCAACAGCTTTCCCCCGATCCCATATATGTGCAAAACCTCCCACAGTGCCTTCCTGTCTACCCTGTCATAAGCCTTTTCCAAATTCATAAACGCCCAAAATACATCCTTACCCCAAAAGTCTGATCCACGCAACCCCTGCCTGTCTTAAACCCACACTGTTCCTCACCAATTACTCCCACTATGTTCCTCTCCTAATCCTCTAAATTAAAACCATCCTATAAGCCTTCCCAACTACACTCAACAAACTGATCCCTCTGAAACTGCTACACTTAAATTTGTCCCCCGTTTTCCTTGCAAAGCGAAACTACACAGGCATTCCTCTAGTCATTCGGCACTCTACCCTCCCTTAGACACACATTAAAGAACCTCACTAACCAATCCACTGTTACTGTGCCTTCCTTCTTCAGACACTCCGCATGATACCCATCTTACTCAGGTGTCTTACTTGCTCTCATTATTTTCATAACTACTTGCACCTCATTTTTCTTATTACTCCTCCCTTTTCCTCAACCATCACTGTCATTTTCTTAGCACCTCCTACTACTACTACGACTCCCTCTCTCTCCTTCTCCACATTTGGCAGCTCCCTAAAATACTCTGCTCATCTTCCAATTATCACCTCCCCTTCCGTTATCATCTCTCCATCTACATCTTTTACCTTTTCTTCTCTGCCTTATTCGCTTCCATCTCCCTCTCTTAAATTCCTTCATAAACATGTTTTATTACTTTCAAAAAAATTCTGTCATACTCTTCCCCTTTTTATATCTGCTCTCCTTTTTTGCCTCCTTTGTCTTATATTTTGCTTTTCTTTTTTTCTTTTTTTTTCTTTTTTTTTACCTCTGATATGTTTCTCTCGTCCTACTTTGTAATCAGTCCGAGAATGCTCGCTTCTTCCCTTCAACAACCTTCTTTGCTTCATCATCCCAACACTCACTACCCTCCTTCTTTCTATTCTCTCCCATACTCCTTGTTCCACGTACTATCTTTGCATACCTTGATACTCTCTCCTTGAAACATCCACATTCCTCCTCCACTCCTAGCTCTACTCTATCCTTCACCACCTCTCACACTTCTCTCAGCTTCTCCTTGTACTCCTGGTCCTCTTCCTTCTCACTTAAACAATTTACTCTTAGCAACTCCTTAACTTTTGTCTTTTTCCTCTTTCTCCATCTATCCTCCATTCTCAACTTAGCTTTCACCAATAAATTATATAATATCCGCCCACTCTTTCCCCCTAAGAACATGAACATTTAAAAGTCTTCCTATTCTTCTTCTGTGGCCTTATCAACCACAATTTCATCCACCACACTCTCCCATGTGTATTATGTTTGACTTTTTTCCTAAACATTGTACTAGCTATCATTAACTCTCTTTCTGAACACATCTCCACCATCAACTCTCCACTACGATTTTTACCTAGCACACCACACTTCCCAACCACTCCGTCTATTGGTTCATCCCCTACTCTAATAATATCTTCCAATACCACCACACTGACATTTCTTCCAAAACTCTCTATATACTCATTTAAATCTACCCAAAAAGCCTCCCTGTCCTCTACATTCTTCCCACTACCAGGTCCATATACACTTACAAAGACCCACATCTCCCTTCCTAGTTGCAACTTAATTTGCCATAATATGAAAAAAATATATCTACTAGCGATACAGTAAGGCTACAGCGTTGGCCTTAGTTTTGTTAAGGCGGTGGCACAATAGTCATTTCTCAGTAGAATGCTGCTTGCCTTTTGCTACTTCGTTTAATTAGAAAAGACTTCGGCTACGACCTTTTGTTTTTCAAATTTCCAAATGTCAAATCATTCTTACGTCATATAATGAGAAGCTGAATAACAAACAAAGAGAAGTCTAAGATATTGTAACCGAAGTCGTTCTACTCAAACAAATTTGCAAAAATAAATAGCATGCTAGTATAATGTGCCACTAACTTTAGTCCTATGTCCCTTGGTTGTTATTGATATTATTGTTATTATCATTAACATTTCTATTGTTGTCATCTTCATCAGTATTAGGGCGCGCTTGCTTCTTGAATGTTTTTTTTATTGTGAAATATTGAACATCTGCCATGATATGTGTAATTAAATAGATTAAGATTATCAATATATTTACTATTATGAATTACAAAATTGTATTGTATATTCTTAGAACCTTTCTTTTTGTTAGTCTACGACCTTCCAAGGCCTCATTCCTGACTTGAATGATATCCGTTCCCATGACAACGAAGTTTTTGCATTTGGCATGAGAGGGCGTTCACACAACTCCGATCAAAAAGGGCATAATGAGGTTATTACACTCTTATAAGCTCAGGGAGTAATCAACAGGTCCCACGACTTTAGTCACCTTTTTTATTTCTCGAGGCCTTCACTGAAATGAAGAGTGTCGTTTGTTGTCAGCTGAATTTGGACTTAGCAGATGCTCAGTAGAATACGGAGTAACTGTATCGTTTGATGAGAATCTTGGAGTTCTGGTGCATATAAGAAAAATGAAAGAAAAAAAAAGTGAAAGAGAAAGTCAGATCTCCAAACAGTGACACCTTCTCACTCTTCCTCTTCTTCCCCTCCCCTCCTTTCTCACTTCCCCTCTCCCTTCCAATTTCCCCCTTCCCCTCTCCCTTTCTCACTCCCTTCTCGTCTCCTCTCCACCTTCCTTTCCCCTTCCTGTCCCCATTCCCTTTCCCGCTTCCGTCATCACTGTCCCTCTTTCTCCCCCCCCCATTTCCTTCCTTTCCCACCCACCCACAGTTCCCCTTTTCTGCTCCCCTTTTTCTTCACCGCTCCTTCCCCTTACCCTGTCTCTCTCTCCCTACCCCTCTCCCTTTTATCTCCCTCTCCACTTTTTCCCTCTCTCCCTTCCCCTTTAATTTCCCTACTTCACACACGCTCCCTTTCCCTCTCCCTTCCCCTCTTCTCTTCCTACTCCCCCATCCTCTCCCTTTCCCTTCTCCCTTCACCTTTGCCTTCCCCACTCACTCCCCAATCCTTTCCCCATTCCTTTTCCTTCTCTCCTCCCCTCTGCCTTTCCCTCTTCCTTCTTCTTTCCCTTACTTTCTCCCTCCCCCTCTCACTTTCCCTCTCTCTTCCCCCTCTCCCTTCCCCTCTCCTTTCCCCTTTGCCTTCCAGTCTCCTTTCCCTTCTCCCTCCCCCTCTCTCTTCTCCTTTCCTTTCCATTGTCCCTTCCTTTTCCCCTCCCCCTCTCTCTTCCTATCTCCATTTCCCTCTCCCTTCCCCTCTGCCTTTCCCTTTCCTTCCTCTTTCCCTTCCTTTCTCCTTTCCCCTTTCCCTTCCCCTCTCCCTTCCCCTTTGCATTCCAATCTCCTTTCCCTTTTCCCTAACCCTCTTTCTTCCCCTTTCCCTTCCCTTCTCCCTTCCTTTTTCCCTCCCCCTCTCTCTTCTCCTCTCCATTTCCCTCTCCCTTCCCTTCTCCCTTCCCCTCTCCCTTTCCCTTTTCCTTCCCTTTCCCTCCTCCTTTTCCCTCCCCTCTCCCTTTCTTTCTCCTTTCACCTCTTCCTCCCCTTTGCCTTCCAGTCTCCTTTACCTTTTCCCTCCCCCTCTCTCTTCCCCTTTCCTTTCCCTTCTCCCTTTCTTTTCACTTTCCCTCTCCCTTTTCCTCTTCCTTCCCCTTTCCCTTCTCCTTTCCTTCCCCTCTCCCTTCCCCTCTCCCTTTACCTCTCCTTTTCCCTCTCCTTTCCCTTCTCCCTTTCGCTCTCCTTTTCCCTCTCCATTTTCCTCTCCCTCCCCCTTCCCTCTCCCTTCTCCTCTCCTTTTCCTTCTCCCTTCCCCCCTCCCTTCCACCCTCCCTTCCTCCTCCGTTCCCCCCTCCCTTCCACCTCTCCCTCTCCCTTCCCCTTTCCCTTTACCTTCCCCTCTCCCATCCTCTCTCCCTTTACCTCTACCTTCCTCTCTCCCTTTCTCTCTCCTTTCCTCTCTCCCTGTAAGAGGCCGGTAGATAAAGGTAGACATTTAAGGTAGATCGGAGGTAGATCGAGGAGGTAGAAGGACTGGAAGGAAATTTTATAGTCTTTTTATTAGGATGTTATGATACAACGGCCTATGGACGCCAAGGATAGCTGATTCAGAATCGCGCCTTGTATATATTTAAAAGTGCAGAGTGTCTCGCCTGGTGAAAAAAAAATTTGTCTGTTGGAACTGTGAGCAGACAATCCATTTTTGTTACGACATAATGCTTACATTGTGACATAGTTTAGAAGAGTATAACAGCCTCTCCAATTGGAGAAAAAGGTGGAGGAGAAGAAAAATCATTGGTGCAGAAAGGAAAGTCATGCCCTTAAGGTGTGTCACTTGTTTGAGAAGTAAAAGACTATTGGATGAAAAAAAGAGTGATGTCAGAACGAAGGTGGCTTGACGTGACGTAGAGAATTCCAGGAGGATTCTCGAGGTGTACTGATCTAGACCAACAAGCATCAGAACGACTACACCCTATCTTATTCGCCCCCAAGAAGACCAAGGCATGGGGCCTTAGAACAAATTCTAGAGAGAATAGAAACGCTCTGAGAGGAGACGACGGAAGTGGGGGTGACACTCCCCTTTCTTTCTCCCTTCCTCTCTCCTTCCCACTCCCTTCCCCTCTCCCTTCCCTTCTCCCTTTCTCGCCCATCCCTTCTCCCTTCCCCTCTCCCATCCTTTTCCCTTAGATACGATCCCCTCCCCTGTTCTCTCTTGAATTGTCTTTATCAACCCGCATGTATTTCTCTTTTCGTTCCCTCTCGCCCTCTTTCCCTTCTCTCTTGTGTTGGGTGACAATGAAAAGCACCTTCATACTGGGAAATATTGTACTGAGTCACCATTCGATACATTTACCACAATATACAAAAGCGGGCTTATACTTTGAAGGTTAAGACAATACTGAAGCCACGCTTCGTTACCAATTCAGATTTGGCTGCTAAACTCATAGAGGCGCGCGTGGCCTCAACATTGGTTCTTACATACATTGTACATAATCGCAATGCATTAATTCAGCAACACACTCTATATTTAATTATAAAATTAAAGACTAACAATACACTCAATGGTTACTAATGCAATAAATGGAGAAAATATACGCAGACCATTACAAACAGGGAAAAACGAATGACCGAAGCAAAACAAAACTTAGAAGGATGACCTACTCCACACACACCATATAATACATACAAAAGTGTTGGGGAAATGTGTACATGAACACACCCTATACAAGAAAACATACATAACACACACATATACCTATACAAAAGAATATGAGAACATGAAATTATATATATCTATATCTATATCTATATCTATATCTATATCTATATACATATACATATATATATATATATATATATATATATAAATATATATATATATAAGTACTGGCCCCAGTTAGACTAGAGATAAAAAATGCCGGACATCCAGGACATGATATATAGGTAAACATTACAAAATACAAATCAAGACATTACACTTATGACATTACATTATGAAATACAATTCAAGACATCACACTTAATAACTAAACCTTACAAAATAAATTCAAGACATTACACTTGATAGCCAAACATGACAAAATACAATTCAAGACAGTGTACTTAATAGCTAAACAATACAAAATACAATCCAAGACACCATGGACAATTTCATAAGCAATGCTCACATACAGATATTAAGGCATTGGATTCCTTGAACGGAGATCATAATTATGAGGGGAGGCCGGGCGAATGCAAGGATAGATACTCTTGTTACCTATCAACGTAAAATACTTCACTCAGTCCCTGGGAAGGATCAAAGACCCTAAACTTATTAGAATGCAACTTTTCAGTCACCAAAACTGGGCCTGTAAATCTACAATTTAGTTTAGAATGGTAGTCAGGCATTTTTTATATACATGATCACCAATGTTTATGTTAACAGGCGTAGCCTTCCTATGATGTTGTTTCAACATCTTGGACTTGAAGTCATCAAGTTTTTCTCTCACAGAATTCTATGCAATGGAGTTGACTATAATCACTAAAATTGTAGAGGGGACAAATGGGACTGGATAACATATCATATGGGAGCCTTTTTTCAAATTCATAGATGACTTACTGAGGCGTCTTACCTGTGGAAATATTAATTGTGTTATTAATCCAAGCACTGACATGAAGAAGCCAGTCCTCCCAAGATTCATGAAAGCTACTAGCAACGTGCCTGAGAATGTCCAAAATCTTCCTATTTGTCCATTCAGTCACAAAGGTTTGAATGATGCCGTAACTTTTGCAAATGTTCGCTAAAACCCCATTCATAAATTCAGTCCCATTGTCACTAAGGAGCACTGAAGGAGTAGTGTATGGACAAAAAACATGAGAAACTAAAGCATGAGCAACTGGAGCAGACTTGCTACATAAGGGAGTCAATATCACAAAGCGACTAAAGGGATCCACACATGCAAGTACATACACTGAACCTTGAGTACTACGGGCAATTGCAAAAGGTCTATAGCCATAGTCTGAAAAGGACAAGAAGGAGTAGGGTACTCTAGGATAGGAGCAGTGTGCGTAGATCCTTTGTTCTGGGCACAAAGGCTACACTCGGCTACATGAGTGGTAATGTCCAGTCGCATTCTAGGCCAATGATATTTCTTGCGAGCCATAGCCAGAATTTTGTCACAACCTGGGTGACCAGCTTGAGGAGTATCATGATCAAGAGACATAATAACAGGGACTAGAGACTCAGGGCTTACTAACTATGCTACATCCTGCTCAAACACTTTCACATTACGAATAAGAACAATGTCCTGTCGAGAAAATTGGGACAGGGGTACATCTAAATCTAGTATAGTGGTATGATCACCAGATTCCATAGAATAAATGACAGCAGACCAAACAGGATGCTCTCGTTGAGATTTGGCCAGATCTTACAGAGAGAAGTTGCACGTCCCGGAATATGCTTAAGGATCGGGTTAAATTCCTCAATAGTAAGGAACCATCTGGCTAGACGGCCTGAAAGACTTATGGCCTTGAAAAATTGCGTAGCAGCAGTGTTGTCCGTGTAGACTGTAATAGGATATCCAAAAATTATATCACGAAAATGCTTTAAAGCCCATATCACTGCTAATGCCTCTAAATGTGTGACAGAGTAACGAGACTCAGGCTTGTTAAGTATGCAACTAGCATATGCAATAACATTTGGCCTACAACCATCTATTTGCTGCATAAGTACAGCTCTAATACCTGTGCCAGAAGCATCTGTATAAATAGTAAATGGAAGACTATAATCTGAGAATGCCAACACAAGCGCTTCAATAAGTGCATGCTTCAAGGAATCAAAAATTTCCTGGTGAATATCATGCCAATGAAAGGAAGTGTCCTTCTTGAGGAGACGTGTAAGGGTGAATGCAATTGAAGCAAAGTTCTTAATAAATGAACTATAGTATCCTGCCAGTCTAAGGAAGGAACGCACTTGGTCTATTGACTTAGGTGTAGGGAAGTCCCTAACAGCTTTAACTTTATCATCTGTGGTCCGAATACCATGTTTGTCTCCAACATGACCTAGCAACTGGATGCTAAATTTAAAAAATCAACACTTGGACAAACTGAGCTTCAATCCAGCTTCAGTAAAACGTTAAAAGACCAGGGATAACTTATGTAAGTGGCTTTCCACACCCTTGGAGACTAGGATTAAGTCTTCCAGGTAAACAAAAAGTCCTTTTCCTACTAGGCCATGAAAAATCGAGTTATTCAAGCGTTGCTATGTCAAGGGAGTATTCCGTAACCCCATGGGCCTACGAAACCATTCATAATGACCTGATGGAGTCGAGAAGACCGTGATCTTACGAGACTTCCCCTCCAAGGGAATCTGCCAAAAGCTAGCCTTTAAGTCTAAGGTGGTGAACCTGTTCCTATGAACTGGAGATGATCACTTAACACAAGCAAAGGGTAAGGGTCTGGAATTGTGACCTCATTGACTCGTGTATAACTCGTGTATAATCTATAACAGGACAGAAAGATCCATCTTTCTTAGGCACCAAGAGGAGCGGCGAGTTCCACTCTCAGTGAGACTCTTGGACAATGCCTTCACTTAACAAGTCGTCAACCAAGGACTGTGCTACAAGCCGACGAGAGTGAGGCAACCTATAAGAGGGTATATAAACAGGTCGAACACCTGCCTGAAGATCAATGCTATGGATAACACGATCCGTAACTCCTAATGGATCACCAGGTAAGGCCAAATATTGACCATGGGTTATTAACAGGTGAATGAGACAAGGCGACACTTCAGGAAAATCAATCTCATGCACATACGTTGCATATTTAGAGGCCAAGTGAGTTGTGTCACTTGCTTGTAGAGACCGTAGTATAGAAGCAGCTATGATAGAAGGATAATTCTGGGTAGTGTCAACGTCAATAACTTCAAAGGAACCTAAATAACTGCCAGAAGAGAGGGTGATGGGAGCACCAGTAACGTTGACTACTATAGCTGTGGTAACATGACCCTCACGAACAGTGGATAGAGGTCCTTCTAATGCTAGACAACGAACACGAACAGAGTCAGGCTGATATAAGACGTCAGAACTAATTGGAGCACAAGAAATGCGCACCGGGATTCGAACTGCACTTGAAGGCCCTATATAATGCTCGCCTACTACAACAGCAGCACAAGTAAGAATAAGAGGACCTAAATAATTAGAACTCTTTGAAGACAACTATATGGTCTGGTCATGCACAGAAGGTGAGCTACACATGGAAAATTGCTCATCCATTGAAGGAATAACAGATTTATGAAAAGTCACTACACGGCACCTAGGAGATATACCTATGCCATTAGCTGCAAGAGCGTCAATGCCCAAGAGACAATCATACATGAGAGCAATCCTAGAAACTACTACAAAATTAACATGGAAAACGGTAGCATGGGAAGAAAAGCTTAAGGAAATGCAAACAGACCCAACAATAGGCAAAGGAGAACTTTGTACAAAATGCAATCCTTTACAAAAAGGAAATAAAGGTATATTGTATAAATGCTTGAGAGCATGGTATGCCCTTTTACCTATAAAACTACATTCTGCTCCAGATAGGTGTTTTCTCTGTATAAATCTGGAATGTAAGTAATTAAGAAGACTCAGCAGCCACCAGAGAGATGATCTGAGACCGGTCATTACTGGTCAATCTCTTGGTTTTTTACGAGCGCTGGTGAAAATGGAACTGAGTTTGTGTATGATTTGAAGAGGTTTCTGCTTTAAGTTTCAGAAATTTTAAACACTGTTCAGTTGAATGCTTACATTGTCCATAGACATGACAGTAGCTAAGTTTATCCTGAAGCTTTACTCTAGAGAGGTCATGTGTCATGTTAGAAGAGGTATCAGAGAATTTCTACGTACAGTGGTCTGCTTTCACTTGTGTTCGTGACGCTTACAGCGAAAGCAAAAAGCACTTGTGTGACCTGACTTATTACAATAGGTACATGTAAGTACAAGTGGTGATAATGTAGACAAAGGAGTGTTTTGTGTAGGTACTACTGACTGAGGGGGTGGAGGAGAACTAGGAACATCCATGTGTTTTTGCGCATTGCTAACTCACAAAGAACCACAAGGCACTTCCTTTAGTTTTCTTGAAAGCCTTGTTGCAAAAGACAATAGGGACTCATCTGTCTTTTAGCTGAAAGAAGATACTACTCTCCTCTCAAAAGACACCAGCAACAATATATGAAAAAGTTATTCCAAAATAAGGCGGAACCTATCCAATCTGATTGAAACAAAACACTAGGGCCTCAAAATCAATCTTACTGGCCTTGGCCTGAGCACGCATATAGTTCAGTGTTCCTAAATGGGACGTGAGCACATCAGCTAAATGGAAACATCACTGAAAAGTATTACTTACAGGGGAATTAAAGAAAAATAAGGAAATTAGCTCTAAAAGCATCATACTTATAGTTTAATGTTTTGGGGTTAAGACGTGAGGCTACCATCATTTTAGCTGCCAATGAGTTAGGAACAAGTTGAGATCTTACAAATGAGATTTCCTCAGAACCATTAACGACATTACAGTAGTATTCATTATGCTGTCCCCACATTATTGGAGGAAGGTAGCTGCTGAATAAGGAGGTTCCTGAGCTGAGAATTTAACTATGGAAGGGTCTTGGTGTAAGAGGGTAAATGTAGTATTAGCCATTGTCTGAGGCGTAGTTTGGCTGCTGATAAATGATGGAAACTTCTGTTTGGTAGACATCGTTAAATGAGGGCTAGGGAACTCTGACCCACTCCGTAGTAACATTAACGCGAAAAAAAAAATAGATTCTTAATATATACAATAATTACTGCGACCGCTTACAAAGAAAAATGCTCTTTGAAGAATTAAGATGAATCTATTTGGGCTGGTGGTCGTAAAATGAATCCAGCACTCAAGTGTTAAAAAAAAAAAAAAAAAGTAAACAATAAACCAATTTTCTTAAAAATAGAAAATTAAAGAAAACACCACCGCAAAGGGATAACCATGCAATAACTAAGTAAAAGCAAGATGGTCAAGAGAATGACGTTTCAATATGGTTTCCTATGACGTAGATAACATGGCTACCTATCTATGATGTAAGCAATGTGACTGTCTGGACATAAACTATTTGAATTACACACACAAAAAGGGAATCTTAATACATCAAATATAGTTACTTGCATGCGTAACTAGAAAAATTTAATATATTCACAAGATTATTAACCAAAAATTTGAACAAAACAGTCTTTTCAGGAGACGGGGTGCTAAAGCCCGGTAATCACGAAGGCAAACTCTTCACACAAACTAGTCTGGAACAGTAATCCTCCACAACTAGGCTCCAGATGAGTTGCCACGACCACAGCAGCAATAAGCGAGCCACTATTGCAGAAGACGATGATTATAACCAAAAGTTCACACGAAGCGCCAAAGCTAGGGACCACGAGGTATTTGTCTTTCAAAAAAATCACATGGCGCACATTTAAAGTACACTGTTCATGAGCACCAATCTTATATAGTACCTAAAGTCACTGTATTACTAGAAAACCTAGTTGAAAATGGGAGAGAAAAAGAAAAACACGAAATGTGTTGAGTGGCAATGAAAAGCACCTTCACACTGGGAAATATTTTACTGACTCACCATTCGATACATATACCACAATATACAAAAGCGTGCTTACACTTTGAAGGTTAAGACAATACTGAGACCACACTTCGTTACCAACTAAGATTTAGCTGCAAAACTCATAGAGGCGCCCGTGGCCTCAACATTGGTTGTTACATACATTGTGTATAATCACAATACAACAATTCAACAGCACACTCAATGTTTAATGGTAAAATTAAAGGCTAACAATGCACCAATGGTTACTAAAGCAATAAGTGCAGAAAATATACGCAGACCATCACACACACACACTCTCTCTCTCTCTCTCTCTCTCTCTCTCTCTCTCTCTCTCTCTCTCTCTCTCTCTCTCTCTCTCTCTCTCTCTCTCTCTCTCTCTCTCTCTCTCTCTCTCTCTGCTTCTCTCTCTCTCTCTCTGCTTCTGTCTCTCTCTCTTTCTCTCTCTCTCTCTCTCTCTCTCTCTCTCTCTCTCTCTCTCTCTCTCTCTCTCTCTCTCTCTCTCTCTCTCTCTCTCTCTCTCTCTCTCTCTCTCTTGCTCTTTATCTCTCACATGTAAGCGAATTCCCCCGTGTGCGGGCGGGTGGATGACAGGGGTGGGTGGAGGTAAGGAGGAGGAGGAGGAGGAGGAGGAGGAAGGGAATGGAGGAGGAAGAAGAGAGGAGGAGGGGCCTCTTCCTCGTAAGTTTTAGAATCCTCCCCTGTGTCCTCGTTAGGATCGAGGCAAGTCTTTGATCACGAGAGTGAAAATGCCGAAGGAAAGAGCCTTGGTCGAGATGCTCTAGACCCCCACCCCCACCCCCACCCCATCCCCACCATCGTCATCTCAGACCAAATATGAGTTGAATTTGTTCTCCAGGATTTATCAAGCACCGATAGAATGGCCAGTTGATGCCCCTTTCTCCTTTCCCCTCTTTCCCCTCTTCCCCCTTCCTCGTCCCGTGCGGGTGTCCCTACAGCTGAAAAGAACTGTTTGGCTTTAGAACAAATTAGAATTATCATTTGAGGGTTGTTTGTGGTGGAATTGGTCCTTCCTTCACAAACCCGGCGACCTTGTGAGTCCTGGGAGATTTTGTTCTGGTTAACTCCAGACGATTCTATTTACATTGGAATAACCTCTTCTTTGTTATCAAAAGAATGTTAATATCTACATTAAGCTTTCTATGTTCATTTGATCCTCTATAGAAGGCCGTGAGTTTGTGTATTTGTCATCTTTTATAATTTTTTCAGGCTAACAACAGACAATCAAAGAAAGTCAAGAAGGACGGAAAGGGTAGCGCTCACGAGTATGGTGAATTTTAAGAACTATTTTCCATCTTCCTCCTACACCACCTCCTCCTCCTCCCCCCTCCTCCTCCTCTTCTTGCTCCTCCTCCTCCTCCTCCTATTGCTCCTCCTCCCATTCATACTTCTATTCTGATTCCAACTCCTGCTACTCCTATATTTTCTCTTACACGTTTTCCTCCCTATTCTCTTTTTCCTCGTGATCCTCATCCTGCTCCTCCTCTTATCATCATCATCATCATCATCCTTTTCATCCTCATCCTGATTCACCTCTACTCATCCCCATACTCCTGTGATAATTCCTATTCCTATTACTACCACTCCTAATATTACTCCTCCTCCAACCCAACCTCTTCCTCCTCCTTCTCCTTTTCTTTCTCATCCTTATCTCCCTTCCCTTATTTATCGTCTTGTTCCTGTTCTTATTCCTACTCCTCTTATTACGCCTAATATTACTCTTACTTATCTTCCTCTTCCTCTTCCTCACCCTCTCCCTCCTCTTCCTACTCCTCTTCTTACTTCTATTCCTACTCCTTTTCCCATTCCTTTTCCTATTACTCCTACTCCTAATATCACTCCTCTTCCAGCTCCTCTTTTTCCTCCTCCTCCTCCTTCTACTCTTCGTCCTTCTCCTCCTCCTCCTTCTCCTCATCTTCCTATCCCTCTTCTTACTTCTATTCCTACTCCTTTACCTATTCCTTCTCCTACTACTCCTACCCCTAGTATTACTCCTCTTCCAATTCCTCTTCTTCCTCCTTCTCCTCCTTCTCCTCCTCTTTCTACTCCTCTTCTTACTTTTATTCCTACTTCGTTTCCTATTACTTCTCCTACTACTCCTACTCCTTATATTACTCCTCTTCCAACTCCTTTTCCTCCTCCTTCTCCTCCTTCTCCCTTTCTTTCTCATCCCTTCCATATCCTGTTTCTGTTCTTATTCCTAATCCTCCCATTACTCCTTAACTTACTCTTTCTTCTCTTCCTCTTCCTCTTCCTCCTCCTCCCCTCGTCTTCCTATTCCTCTTCTTACTACTATTCCTACTACCATTCCTACTACTATTCCTACTCCTCCTACTCTTTATCCTATCCTTTCTCCTAAATCTTCTCTTTCAATTCCTACCTCTTCTTATTCCTACTCCTCTTTCTCCTCCTTCTCTTCCTATTCCCAATTACTTCTATTCTTATTCCTACTTCTACCCACCTTGAAACCTTTCTTACTTCTACTTCTACTTTTAACTCTACGCCAACCTCTATTCCCAATCTTCCTTTTCACACTCTTCCTCCTATTGGGATTCATTTGTTTTCTCCGCTTCCTCCCTTTCCCCTTCCCCTTTCCCCTTCCCCTTCCCCTTTCCCCTTTCCATTTCTTCTTCATCTTTTCCTGCCCCCATCTTCCATTGCTGTTCTGTGTCTCCCTTTAACAAGGCTTTCCGTTAGTCTTTTCTTTCTCATCAACTCTCTCTCTCTCTCTGCCTCCCTCTCTCTCTCTCTCTCTCTTTCTTATATATATATATATATATATATATATAGATAGATATATATATATATATATATATATATATATATATATCGCTTTTTCTGTCTATCCTTCTATCTATCAATCTATCCATCCATTCATCTATATCTTTATCTCTTTCTCTCTGTCTCTATCTTTCTATATCGCTATCTATCTATATGTATGTATGTATGTATGTATGTATGTATGTATGTATGTATGTATGTATGTATGTATGTATGTATGTATGTATGTATGTATGTATATATGTATGTATATATGTATGTATGCATGTATGTATGTATTTATGTATGTATGTATGTATGTATGTATGTATGTATGTATGTATGTATGTATGTATGTATGTATGTATGTATGTATGTATACATATACGTAGATACGTACGCACGTACGTATCTATCTATCTATCTATCTATCTATCTATCTATCTATCTATCTATCTATCTATCTATCTATCTATCTCTTCACAGTTCCACTCTCTTTTATCAAACGCTTTACCTTAACGATCCTTTCTTTTCCCCTTGTTCTTCCTTATGTTCTTCCCCTCCATTCAGTTCTACGTTACTTCGTCTGTTCATCTAGTCATGACATCGTCCTCCTTCGGTTCTGTCTTCTGTGAACATTTCATGAACACTCCATTGAACATTTCACCAATACTGGAACGAACATTGGACAAACACAGCACCCTTTCAGATATTTCTTTCGTTTTCTTTTTTTCTTCTTATATTTACCTTTCCGCTGCCTTTCCTTGTCATTATATTTCGACTTTGCCCTCTTCAGCTGTCCCTTTCTTTTTCTCCTTCTCATATTTTCTCTCCTCCTCTTTTCTTTCTCTTCTTAACCAGTCCTCCTCATTTTGTTTTCTCATGAATTCTTTCTACCTTTTCTCTACCATCTTTCTTCCAACTTCTATTAATCTCTTCTCTCTTTTCTTCTTTTTCCATGCTATTTTTCTCTCCTTATTTACTTCTTCCAACTTTCTAATTTCTTTATCCTCTTTTTCTTTATTCTTTTCTCTTGCTTCTCTTATTATCACATATTGTTTTTTATTCATTCTTACTTAAATCTTCAAACTTGCTTAAGATCAGAATGTATTATTTGATGTATTACTTATTTTTACTATTTCTGATACCTTATTCTTTGTATTTCTATTTTTCTTCTTTTATTTCATTCATTGGATCTTCATCTCTTTCCATTCAATTAATACTTTTACTTATTCATTCGATTACCACTGTCTTTATATACCCCTCTATATTGTTTTCTTTTTCTAATTTTTCTTATTTCTCTTTACAGCCAGTATACTTTCCCATCCTTTTCACATCTCTCTCTCTCTCTTTTTTTTTTTTTTTAGTTCCCTCAACTCACCATCGTGCTTCCCATTTTCACCCTCAAATTACTCGCTCTTGATTTACTCTTTCTTCTTCTTCTTCTTCCTCTCCCTTTTCCCTTCCCCAACCTCTGTACCACTCTTGACCCTCCTCCATCTCTGCCCAGACTTCCTTATTCAATTTGATCAACGCATATCTGACCTGTGGCGTAATCAGAAGCGTCTTGGTCTTACATTCACTTATTGGGTGATCGAATCCCGCACTTTTCTCCGATTCCCAGTAGTGACTGCTAATTGCCCCAACATTCCAAGTGCATATGAGGGCAAAGGTGAAGGCTTCGGCCGCAGCTACGCTTCTTCTGGCGTAGGTTCCTCACCTTCCTTCTTCAATCTGAACCGTAGATAATAAAACTGGCATACCATTGTGTTCCTACATACATACATATACCAAGGCTTTTTCCCCCTTACAAGGGGGGTAGCCAAAAAGAAAAAGGCATAAAATCATTCCCACCCATTCCATCCCTGAATACACTCCACTCCCCTCCACTCCACTCCACTCCACCCTCCCTCTTATCTTAGCACCTCTGGATGACGGGTCATCCCTGCACCTTGTCCACTGCCCTGGGTCAGAAGCAGTGTCGCAAGACACAGCACATCCACAGCAAAGCCGCTTCATTAAATCGGCGACCCCCCCGTTCCGTACCCCCATGCATAAAGGGAGAAGACGGGGAGAAATCCCCTCGGGCTGCGTCAAAATTTTGCTCACACATACTACCTCACCCCCCATCCCCCCACCCATTCCACCTCATGCATCACAACATCATCCATATACAATCATTCTCCATTCACCCCTGTCTTCTGTCCTCTCCCGACCTTCCTCAACAGACATTCCCCTCTTCCCCAAAGCCCCCTTCACCCCATCTATGTGTCCAAACCATCCTAATACTCTTTCATCAACCCTATCTCCCAACTCCCTTTCCACCCCTGTTCTCCTCCTCACCTCTTCATTTTTCACTCTATCTAGCCTAGTAACCACCATCATACTTCTCAGACACCTCATCTCAAACACATTCAAACTTCTTCTCTCTTCCTCTCTTATGTTCCATGTTTCTGCCCCATACAGTACTGTTGGCACAATCACTCCTTCATACACTCTCCTCTTAGCATCCATTCTCAAATGTATATTCCTCATTACACTTTTTAATCCACCAAGGTATTTACTCGCTTCTCTCAATCTACATTCACCTCTACCTCTACTCCACCTTTTCCTGCCATATTTGCACCCAAGTATCTAAAACTATTCACTTCCTCCAGTCGCCCTCCCTTTGCTCACTTCCAGTCTGCTGCCACTTTCACCCCTTGTACATCTCATCACCTTACGTTTACCCACATTTATATTTAGCTTTCTTCTATCACACACTCTCCCAAACTCTGTCACCACCTTCCTCAATCCCTCCTCCGATCCTGCCACAAGCGCA
>NC_134797.1:1690813-1700813 GCF_046742065.1 Oratosquilla oratoria | reverse complement strand
CCTCCTGCCCCTTGAAGTTGGTGGCCGAGGCCAGGTTGGTGAAGGAAGGGGCTGCACACCCCTCCTGTACCTAAAATTCATTCACCTGTGGAGGATATTGCTCCTCTCATCTCACCACTGTCACCATAATCATCAATTTTAGCCATTCAAGCTCTGTAGCGTTAGGATATGGTAACTGAGACAGGTCAAGGATGCGACTGGGAGTCTCCGGCCCGAACCCTGCACGCAGGCGGTATAGAAGTGATGGTCGCTGGAGAGATGGAACAGGAACAGTTCCCTCCTTCGGCACCTTCTAACATGACTGAGCAGCTCTTCAGGGATTCCCACTTCTCACCCTGAACTGGGAAATGTCTATAAAAGGTGACCGAAACATTGGCTGTTCCAGTCTCCTAGTGTGGCTCAACACGACCATCTAGGCACCTGTTTTGCGGTCGACCCGCAACTGAACAAATTAGTAAACCACAGATCACTTTCACGATCGCGACTTGGAACGTCCAAACTCTCCTAGATTCTAAAGAAACTACACCCCACCACAGATGCGCAACGCTTATTGTTTACGAACTGAGGAAATACAACATTGACATAGCTGCACTCAGACTCGCCTTTCTGGCGAGGACTTACTGACAGAGATCGACGAAGGATACATTTTCTTCTGGAAAGGTTATCCTGAACATGCTCGGCGACTACATGGCGTCGGTTTTGCAGTTTGCAATACGCTACTCTAAAAGATCCCTGAAAGCCCAACCGGCTTAATCAAAAGACTGATGACTTAGCGCTTACCACCCACAAAGAGGTGCTATGCAACACTCATCGTCTATGCACCTACTCTCAACACTGGACTTTATAATAGATTTTTTTCTATGAGTCACTGGACCTAGTTCTCCGAAGAATCTCGCCACATGACAAAATCATACTCCTTGAAGTCTTCAAAGTCAGAGTCGGATCAAACGCTGAAACCTGGAGGAACGTACTTGACAGTCATAGGTAACCTCAACAACAATAGTGTTAGACTCATAACATTATGCTCAGAGTATAACCTGTACTTCACAAACACTCTCTTTCAACAGAGAAACAAATACAAGACGTCCTGCTTACATCACAGATCCAAACACTGGCATCTTCTCGACTACGTCACTGTCCAGCAGCGAGGCCGGAAAGACTTATTCCTGACCTGGACAATGAGAGGTGCGGAGTGCTGGATCAACCATCGTCTCATAAGATCCAAAATGAGACTCCAGATACACACTTTTTTCCCTATCAGAACTCCAAACAGGAAATTAAACTGTAATACCCTTAAAAAACCCGAGAACATCGAAAAACTCTATACAACAGTTGTACAACACCAAAAATTCACCTCAAGCTTTGACCCTTACAACATAAACCTTGATATCAACTAGAAATTAGTTAAATTTCGTGTAGCAACCCACCAACAACCTGCTATTGGTGCCCTTGGTTTTATATGGTGGCCTCATCGGGACTGGTTCGATGAGAATTCTCAATATTTTCATTTTCTTCTAATTGCTGAAAACAAAGCCGAGGATGCCATACTCTCAAACCCTCTGCATACCTAAGAGCTAACTGGGAGAACTACTGGTGGCAGGCGATCAGACATTTATCACAAAATACTTTGTAGTAAATGTGATCAATGTTATGTAGGTCAAACAGGAAAAGAATTAGAGATTAGAATAAAACAACATAAGAAGGATTACAAAGGATTACAAAGGCGGAGCATGCCGACAGGAGACCTTTTGATCCATATCTAGGTCGGATGCGAAAAAAAAACATATTAATAATAAAATAATAAATAAAAACTATAATAATGTAAATAACAAATAGAATACATAAATAAATGCATAGGTATAGTTAAATAATAAACAAACAGGTAAATAGTAAATAATAATAAATTGACATAGAACTAATAATAAATGAAAATCAGACTGACAAATGATAACAAAACAAAAACAAATAATATAAGATAAATTATAATCATTACAGCATCTTACTTAGGTATTTATCTAAATGATTCTTAAAGCTTCGAACTGAACTACATTGCACTACCTGTGCAGGAAGTTTATTCCATTCATTAACTACATGGTTGGCAAAGTTGTTTCTACCTACTTCCAAATTGAATCTATTTCCGGACAGTTTGAGACCATTGTTTCTTGTCGGATTCTCATTCAATGTGAAAATTTTCTCACTTTTGATGTTGTCAATTCCCCTTAAAATATTAAAGACCTGTATCAATTCACCTCTGAGTCTACGCTTTTTTAGGGAAAACAGATTCATGTGTTTTAGTCGATTTTCGTATGATTTATTTTTGATATTTGGAATCAGTTTTGTGGCTCGCCGTTGTACTTTTTTCCAGTCTGTCAATGTCTTTAATGAGATTCGGTGACCAGCATATTCCAAATGTGGACGAACTAACGATTTATATAGCTTGTTAATGAGTGATGGACTTTTGAAATCAAAAGATCGCGCAATCAGTCCCAGAAACTTATTTGCTTTCTCAGAGGCTGAAATACACTGCTTGGATGATTTGAGGATGTTACTGATAATTACGCCGAGATCTTTTTCACTATCCACTTTTGTTAACGAATTTCCAAATAACTTGTAATCGTACTTACTGTTATTTTTACCTATGTGCATTACCTTGCATTTACTTGTGTTAAATTTCATTAGCCACTTTTCAGACCATTGCTGTAATTTATCTAAATCTTCTTGAATATCTATTTGTTTTGAGTGATCATTTGCCACTCCGCACAGTTTTGTCCTATTTATACTCAGTTTCTTAACTTGTTTGTATTCACTTTTCTGTATTGCTTGATAATGTGAACATATCAAGAAAGCGCTCGAACTCCGTGTGTTTTCCTCTTCCTAGTGAATTATTCATATATATATACATATACATATATATATACATATATATATAGATATATATACACATATATATATAAATATATAGAAATATATATATAAATATATATACAAAATATAAATATATATATATACATATATATATAAATATATATATATATATATATATATATATATATATATACTGTCACAGCCCGACGTTGGGCCCTCTGCTCATGAGGTAACAGAAGGAAAATTCGAGGATATCATGTCGACGCATGTCTTTATTGATGAACGCCTGATGGAGTCCGAAGTATGAGGACCTATTACTTCCACAGACTATGGTCTCTGTAATTACTCTGATAAATCAATTTACCCATTTAAACAACTTACGTTCTAACAGTATTGAATATATCATTTTACCATGATTCCCTACATTTACATGGGTTCACTTGGCACTGGCATGACTAACACTTACCATGATTATTTCGCCGCCATGGCTCTTTTATAGCTCGCCAATTACACTATTCTCTTCCAAGCATGGTCTGAGAAACCCTATCATTTATTAATAATGTGACTTCGTCAAATCATTCATTTTTACATATCATTCAACATTTGAAATTATACTTTCACTCATTATGCTCACCAATAAAAAAGGGTTCCCTTTTGCCTTGCCAGCGTACGTTGTGTCCTTATGACAGACCACTACAAAAAGGAGCCTTTTCGGGTGGTACCTAGCGAAGTAGTCTATGTCACCATTCTGTATTCAAAGGCTAACAATTCCAGTACTTTATTGTTAGTCATACATGTCCTCCTAGGCTCACAATTTGACAATACTCAAAACAATACTTTATTGACTCCTATTAAACATATTGTCACTGTACAGTATCACATTTCCATAAAATGCATTTGCACTACTTTCTATAGAGGACCAATACGACAGGAGCGTCGTAGAATTTATACTTTATATTCCATAGTTAAAATACTATTGTATTACAACATAATTTCACGACACAATTACATTGTATATAATGACCCAATACAATATGTCTCAAATCCAGATTTGTAACACTTCCAATATCGTACTCCATAAATCGTGAATTACATACATTAAGTCAAGACACGGCTACACGCCGTTGGAGTTGCAGTTGGCTTGAATCATGTAATTGTCATTCACAATGTATATATATGTACATATAAATAAATGAATATATATATATATATATAATATATATATATATATATATCATATATATACATATGCACACATATATATATGATATATATAATATATATATATATATATATATATATATTTATATATGTATATAATATTATATATATAAGCGTGTGTGTGTGTGTGTGTGTGTGTGTGTGTGTGTGTGTGTGTGTGTGTGTGTGTGTGTGTGTGTGTGTGTGTGTGTGTGTGTGTGTGTGTGTGTGTGTGTGTGTGTGTGTGTGTGTGTGTGTGTGTGTGTGTGTGTGTGTGTGTGTGTGTGTGTGTGTGTGTGTGTGTGTGTGTGTGTGTGTGTGTGTGTGTGTGTGTGTGTGTGTGTGTGTGCGTGAACTCAGCTTAAGAACTCGTCTTTTGTCGAGACACCAACTAGCGAATACCTCGTGTTAGGTTTATCACTTCTTGTGAAGTTTATATCTTCAAATAGTGACAATTGATTGTGTTGTGTTTTTGTAATTGTATACGTATAGCGCTAAACAGTTACAGTTATAAGATAAAGTGTAGTGTTCTAGTAATTTAAAATCAAAACAGTAGTCTGTTAATGTACTCCAAAGGTAGGAGTAAAAGTATGAGATAAGCAGAGTAAGCTTCGTGTGTTTAGTTTATTTAGTGACCGCTTTTGTTTTCTGTTGATGCTTTATATTTTCTCTTTGCCGTTTGTATTGCTGAAGGAGGAGCGAAATGGCTTGTGAAGGTTGTGTGAACCTGGAGGACCGCCTCAGGAAGTGTGAGAAGAGTGAATCCTCCTCACAACCCAAAGAGCGTTCCACCTCTTCTACTTCTGCCACTGGCGTGAGTGAGTGGCGCTCCGTGGGGTCCCGGTTCTCGAGCTTGCGTTCGGTAAGCGGGTGTCCTGCGGAGCAACCGCTGGCTCTAGCCAATCGTTTTGCTCTGCTGGAGAATGAGGTAGCTTAAAATCAGGAGTTCTTTGTGGTACGGGACTCCATGGTACGAGGCTATGACATCCTGCAGCGGAAGACCATCAGGGTGCAAAGACGGACGAACACGGTTACGATTGTTCATACGGGAAGTAACGATGTGGGTAGGATGAGATCAGAGGAACTTGTTCGGAATTACAAGGTCCTCCTTCAGGAGATGAAGGAGCGTGGGAGTAGTCACGTACTCTGTGGGGATTCCCCCGAGGATCTACGCAGGCTCGAGTTGGAGCAGCAGAGATATAGGGATCAATGAGAGGATATCGCGGTTGTGCACGCAACTGGGTATCTCTTTTCCAGGCGTAATGACCTTTATGCTTCTGATGGGACCCACCTTACCCGCAGAGGCAAAGATGTTCTTACAAACCTCATTGGGGGTAAAAACTCAAAGGGAAGGGGAAATATAGTGTATTGGGGAAAACAAAGTAGGGTATAGTAATAATGTAGAGCAATATGTCAGTGTAGGACAAAATATCATTTTAGGATATAATTTCGGTAAAGAACGAAATACATTACAATGTAATGTCAAAGGACAAAATATCACGATGGGATGTATCAATAGTGGAGCACAAAATATTAAGACGGGATATAATGATAGTGGAGGACAAAATATCACGATGGTATGAAATGATAGTGGAGGACAAAATATCACGGTAGGATGTAATGTCAGTGAAGGACAGAATGTCATTTTAGGAAGGGATGCCGGACAGAATATCAGTGAACGACGGGTGGCCGGTGTGGAACGCGGTGACCGTGAGGGACTAAATGTCCGTAATGGGGCAATTGTCCAAGAGGTATTGAATGTCAATGAAGTTCCAAATATCAATATAGAGCAAGGTGTCAAAAAAGAGTAAAAATATAATGTAAGGCATGATGCTGAAATACAAAACGTGTCAAAAAAAATAATCGCGAGTTTCTAAATACCGTGTACTTTAATGCTCGTAGTATTAGGA
The DNA here is from genome assembly GCF_046742065.1 of Oratosquilla oratoria. Taxonomy (NCBI): domain Eukaryota; kingdom Metazoa; phylum Arthropoda; class Malacostraca; order Stomatopoda; family Squillidae; genus Oratosquilla; species Oratosquilla oratoria. The sequence goes on along the minus strand of NC_134797.1, from coordinate 1,694,838 downwards.
ATAAATTCCAAGAGATACGGGCATATGTCAAAAGTGAAAATCTCGATATGATAGGCATAACCGAGACGTGGTTAACCCATTCAACTCCGATGACAAGATTCCTTGTCATTTGGTCAAATAAAACAAAAAATCATACAACACCAAAATGTTTGATCAAACACCAGAAAAATATGACGTCAGTCTCGAGCGAAGCGAGGACTGACGTCATATTTTTCTGGTGTTTGATCAAACATTTTGGTGTTTTATGATTTTTTGTTTTGTTTGACCAAATGACAAGGAATCTTGTCATAGGAGTTTAATGGGTTAAATGGTAAAGAGTTTGAAGCTGAATTTCATATTGCGGGATTTAAACACTTTCATCAGGATATAGACCACAAGAAAGCTGGGGGTGTTCTGTTGTACGTTAAAAACAATGTCCATGCCTGTGTTTTAGAGAAAGTAAAACATGATGCATATAATAGTTTGTGGGTAGAATTAACCCAAGCAAATGTACAAAAAATGAATGTAGGTGTAATATATAGGCCAAAGACATTATCATTAGCAGGCGACAAACTGTTGTTTCAAGAACTGTCTAGTTTCTGTAACCGGGATATATTGATAATGGGTGATTTCATTTTTACTGACATTGATTGAATGACCCTTGAACATGGATATATAGGTAGACGCTTGATAGATTTTCTCGGTGACAATTGCTTAGTTCAGCACGTAAAAGAACCCACAAGACATGGAAACTTACTCGATCTATTGATTACTAGCCGTGAAAGTATGATATCCGATGTAGAAGTTGGTGAAAATATTGCAAATAGCGACTACAACTTAGTTAGATTCAAACTGCTAAAATATTTTAGAATAGACACTTGTGTATCTAAAGTACCCGATTTTAGTAAAGCTCAGTTCATAGGACTACGTCAGGAGCTTCAGCTTACAGATTGGGAGGCAAAATTAAGTGAAATACCTGTAGATCAGATGTAGGAAATATTTCATATTACGCTTACACCCCATTTAAGGACAGACGCCCCCCACCCCCAAATCAGACTCCTCCAAAATGGCTCGACAAAGAAATTGAAAAAGTATTGCTAAAAAGAGACAGGCTTATAAGAAATACAAGTGTTCGGGTGCACCTAATGACTATCAAATTTATGTATTAATACAGACAGATTTAAAAAAGACAATAAAAAGACGAAAACGACAATAGGAAATAAATATCGCTGATAAATCCAAAGAGAATTCCAATGAATTCTATAGTTACATTAGAGATAAAAAGGTTATTAGGAGTCATATTGGCCCACTGTTATCTGCTAACGGTCAACTTCAGTATTCAAACGAAGGAATGGGTGATATTTTAAACAACTGTTTTAGCTCATTACTCGTAAACGAAAAGTGAACTCCAAACTGAAATCTGTGAAAAATCTAGGGTGACCTTATTCACTACGGTAAATATAACAAAAGAAAAAATTAAAAGGTTTATAGAGAAACTCAAAATTAATAAAACACCAGGTCCTGACGGTTGGCATCTAAGAATCTTAAAGGAAATGAAAAATGAGATTGTTGTTCCATTAGAAATTATTTTTCAGAAATCCGTCATATCCGGAGATGTCCCAAGAGAATGGAAGCTAGCTAACGTTACTCCCATATTCAAAAAAGGTGACAAAAAATAGTTACAGACCTATAAGCTTGACTTCAATCGTAGGAAAAATGATGGAAACTATCATCAGAGATGCTATCGAACATCATTTAGAAAGTAACTGTTTGATAAATGAGAGCCAGCATGGTTTCAGACGGAAGCGTTCTTGCATGACTAACTTACTCGAATTCTACAACACAGTCATCTCAATTTATGACAAAAGAAACAATATAGATTTAGTATATCTAGACTTTGCAAAAGCTTTTAAAACCGTCCCACACGAAAGAGTAAATTACTAGATTAGCTTCATATGGAATAAGTGGAAGCCTATTAAGTTGGACTAGTAACTGGTTGAATAATTGAAACCAGAGAGTTGTTTTAAATGAAAAAACTTCTAGATGGAAAATGTTATGAGTGGAGTTCTTCAGGGTTCCGTTCTTGGGCCACTTCTATTCATAGTACATATAAATGATATAAACCACGGATTAAAATCTATTGTCTCCAGATTTGCTGATGATACAAAAATGTGCGGAATGGCAAATGATCACTTAAATCAATTAGATATTCAAGAAGATTTAGATAAACTACAGCAATGATCTGAAAAGTGGTTAATGAAATTTAACACAAATTCAAGGTTATGCACAGAGGTAAAAATAACAGTAAGTACGATTACAAGTTATTTGGAAATTAGTTAACAAATATGGATAGTGAAAAAGATCTCGAGGTAATCATCAGTAACGATCTCAAATTATCATCTAAGGAGAGTATTTCAGCCTCTGAGAAAGCAAATAAGACTCTAGGACTGATTGCGCGATCTTTTGACTTCAAAAGACCATCTCTCATTAACAATCTATATAAATCATTAGTTCGTCCACATTTGAAATATACTGTTTCCGTATGGTCACCGAATCTCAATAAAGACATTAACAGATTGGAAAAAGTGCAACGGAGAGCCACAAAACTTAATCCATATATCAAAAATAAATCATAGGAAAATCGACTAAAACACATGAATATGTTTTCCCTAAAAAAGGGTAGACTCAGAGATGACTTGAAAAATATCTTTAAGGTTCTAAATGGAATTGACAACAACAAAAGTGACAAAACTTTTACAGTGAATGAGAATCCGACAAGAAATGATGGTCTCAAACTGTCAGGAAATAGATTTAATATGGAACTGGGTAGAAATAAATCGCCAACCGTGTAGTTAATGAATGGAATAAACTTCCTGCAGGGGAAGTGCAATGTAGATTCGTTTAGATAAACACCTAAGCAAGATGCTGTAATGACTCATTCATTTTTTATTATTTGTTTATTTGTTTGCTATTATTTGTCTCTTTGTTTATTATTATTTGCTTGATCTTCACTTATTATTATCTATCTATTATTATTTACTATTTACCTGTTTGTTTATTATTTAACTATAACTATATATCTATTTATTTGTTTTGTTTGCTAATACTTATATTATTACATATTTTATTTATTTTCTTTTTTATCATTATTATGTTTTTTTTCGCATCCGACCTAGTTATGGACCAAAAGGTCTCCTGTTGGCATGCTTTTCCTTTGTAATCCTTTGCATGTATTTCACGATCTACTCACAAGTACAATGCATGGCAATCGTACAATGCCCTTAATACGCACGTACACCACAACAAACGTTAGGTAAAGACGACAGTTAGCAGTCTATCTATCTTCTTCAGGAGTTAGCTCAACTCCAAATTAGAGACTTTTGCCGCTGCTGTAGCTCAGTTGGTAAAACACTGGCCTAGCGGTAAGCGAGGCCTCGGTTCGAACCCCAAGGCGACTGTTAGAAATAATTTATATATGTATATATATACATATGTAGGGGTGCTTAGGGATGCTTAAGCGTGAATGATATTTTGAAGCAACCCAAAGAGATTTCTTTCCGTCTTTTCTTTTTCTGCATGAGAGGACGGAGAGGGAGCGTCGCCGATTAAGTGAAGCGGCCTTGCTGTGGATGTACTGTGTCTTGCTACATTGCGTTTGAACCAGTGCAGTTGGCGGATGCAGAGATGACCCGTCATCAATGAGGACCTGAGAAGGAAAGGAACTGAAATTGGTGGGAATAGGTATGTGCTTCTGGCTTAGCTACATCCCTCTTGGTATATATATATATATATATATATATATATATATATATATATATATATATATATATATACATATATATATATATATATATATATATACATATATATCAAGACTACTATTACACAGGACGTGCGCACCCAGAATCCCTGGGTCTGCTAGCGGAGGCCATTGCTTTCTTTGTAACCTAACATTTTATATTGGACAAATATATCAAAACTAGAAACCTAACATTGTATATAGGACAAATATATCAACTATTGACTTATTCAATGCAGTATAAGTT
>NC_134797.1:1683313-1685813 GCF_046742065.1 Oratosquilla oratoria | reverse complement strand
GAGTGATGGGCTTTTGAAATCAAAAGATCGTGCATTACCTTGCATTTACTTGTGTTAAATTTCATTAGCCACTTTTCAGACAATTGCTGTAATTGATCTAAATCTTCTTGAATATCTAATTGGTTTGAGTGATCATTTGCCACTCCGCACAGTTTTGTATCATCAGCAAATTTGGAAACAGTAGATTTTAGTCCATGGTCTATATCATTTATATATACTATGAATAGAAGTGGTCCAAGAACGGAACCCTGAGGAACTTCACTTGTAACATTTTTCCATCTTGAAGTTTTTCCATTTAAAACAACTCTCTGTTTTCGACCATTCAACCAATTACTAGTCCAACCTAATAGGCTACCATTTATTCCGTGTAAAGCTTATTTAGTTAGTAGTCTTTCGTGTGGGACGGTATCAAAAGCTTTTGCAAAGTCTAGATATATTAAATCTATATTGTTTCTTTTGTCATAATTCAAGATAACTGTGGTTTAGAATTCGAGTTAGTCACGCAAGAACGTTTCCGTCTGAAACCATACTGGCTATCATTTATCTAACATTTACTTTCTAAATGATGTTCGATAGCATCTCTGATGATAGTTTCCATCATTTTTGCTACGATTGAAGTTAAACTTATAGGTCTATAGTTATTTGGCTTCTTTTTGTCACCTTTTTTGAATATGGGAGTAACGTTAGCTAGCTTCCGTTCTCTTGGGACATCTCCGGATATGATGGATTTCTTGAAAATAATTTCTCGTGGAACAACAATCTCATTTTTCATTTCCTTTAAGATTCTTGGATGCCAACCGTCAGGCCCTGGTGTTTTATTAACTTTGAGTTTATCTATACACCTTTTAATTTTTTCTTTTGTTATTTTTACCGTAGTCAGTAAGTTTACCGTAGACTTTTCACAGATTTCAGTTTGGAATTCACTTTGAGGTGTTTCGTTTACAAATACCGAGCTAAAATAATTGTTTAATATATTACACATTCCTTCATTTGAATATTCAAGTTGACCGTCAGCAGATAATAGTGGACCAATGTGATTCCTAACAACCTTTTTATCTCTAATGTAACTATAGAATTCTTTGGGATTCTCTTTGGATTTATCAGCGATGTTCATTTCGTATTGTCGTTTTCTTTTTCTTATTGTCTTTTTTAAATCTGTCTGTATTGATACATAACTTTCATAGTCATTAGATGCACCCGAGCACTTATATTTCTTATAAGACTGTCTCTTTTTAGCAATACTTTTTTCAGTTTCTTTGTCGAGCCACTTTAGGCGAGCCTGATTTGGGCTGTCCTTAAAAGGAATGTGAGTTTTAATAATCTTAGTGAGCGTATTTTGAAATATTTCCCACATCTGATCTACAAGTCTTTTGTTTAATTTTGCCTCCCAATCTGTAAGCTGAAGCTCCTGACGTAGTCCTATGAACTGAGCTTTACTGAAATCGGGTATTTTAGAAACACAAGTATCTATTCTAAAATTGTTTAGGAGTTTGAATCTAATTAAGTTGTGATCGCTATTTGCAACAGATTCACCGACTTCTACATCAGTTACCATGCTTTCGCGGCTAGTGATCAATAGATCGAGTAAGTTTCCATGTCTTGTGGGCTCTTTTACATGCTGAATTAAGTAATTATCACCAAGAAAATCAATCAAGCCACTACCTATATGGTCATGTTCAAGGGTCATCCAAGCAATGTCAGTAAAATTGAAATCACCCATTATCAATAAATCCCGGTTGCAGAAACTAGACAGTTCTTGAAATAATAGTTTGTCGTCTGCTAATGATAATGTCTTTGGCCTATATATTACACCTATATTCATTTTTTGTCCATTTGTTTGGGTTAACTCAACCCACAAACTATCATATACATCCTGTTTCACTTTCTCTAAAACACAAGCATGAACATTATTTTTAACGTACAACAGAACATCCCCACCTTTCTTGTGGTCATTGGACTAAAGAAATCATGACGTCATTGCAGAACTGATCTTGTAAACAAATTGAGGATTCCTGACGGGATTCCCTTCGTGTAACCTAGAGAACGAATTGTATTAACATTTGGGAAGAAAAGAAAGAAAAATTAAGCTCCGTTTAATTCCCCTCTCTTATACATGGATTAATACTAAGTAGATTTGGACTAAACTGGACGATCAGAATCACAGGGCCTTCAGACTAAAATGGTAAGTGACCATCATACGTAACAAAGACAGTGGTAAAAAGAAAGTAGAAAGTGAAAGACGTACTATAAGAAAGTAAATGCACGAAAGACGGCACATAGAGACGACAACACAGTAGTGAATGGGGACCACAGAGAGGGGAGCAGTGGTGACAGAGGTAACACCCTGCTGTGTCCACTCTGGAAATCTGGGTATGAGGTCTAAGTAGTACCGGACATGGTGCAGCCGGAACCAAAAACATACAGTAGCAAACATAAATTCCCAAACCTCAGGTGAGTTGGTGCACGAAAAGGACCACAATGAAAATTATCGTCAAAATAT
>NC_134797.1:1660813-1668313 GCF_046742065.1 Oratosquilla oratoria | reverse complement strand
TTGAACTGAACTACATTGCACTACCTGTGCAGGAAGTTTATTCCATTCATTAACTACACGGTTGGCAAAGTTGTTTCTACCTACTTCCAAATTTAATCTATTTCCGGACAGTTTGATACCATTGTTTCTTGTCTGATTCTCATTCAATGTGAAAATTTGGTCACTTTTGATGTTGTCAATTCCCTTTAAAATCTTAAAGACCTGTATCAAGTCACCTCTGAGTCTACGCTTTTTTAGGGAAAACAGATTCATGTGCTTTAGTCGATTTTCGTATGATTTATTTTTGATATTTGGAATCAGTTTTGTGGCTCGCCGTTGTACTTTTTCCAGTCTGTCAATGTCTTTAATGAGATTCGGTGACCATACGGAAACAGCATATTCCAAATGTGGACGAACTAACGATTTATATAGCTTGTTAATGAGTGATGGACTTTTGAAATCAAAAGATTGCGCAATCAGTCCCAGAATCTTATTTGCTCTCTCAGAGGCTGAAATACATTGCTTGGATGATTTGAGGTCGTTACTGATAATTACGCCGAGATCTTTTTCACTATCCACTTTTGTTAACGAATTTCCAAATAACTTGTAATCGTACTTACTGTTATTTTTACCTATGTGCATTACCTTGCATTTACTTGTGTTAAATTTCATTAGCCACTTTTCAGACCATTGCTGTAATTTATCTAAATCTTCTTGAATATCTAATTGGTTTGAGTGATCATTTGCCACTCCGCACAGTTTTGTATCATCAGCAAATTTGGAAACAGTAGATTTTAGTCCATGGTCTATATCATTTATATATACTATGAATAGAAGTGGCCCAAGAACGGAACCCTGAGGAACTCCACTTGTAACACTTTTCCATCCAGAAGTTTTTTCCATTTAAAACAACTCTCTGTTTTCGACCATTCAACCAATTACTAGTCCAACCTAATAGGCTACCACTTATTCCATGTAAAGCTAGTTTAGTAAGTAGTCTTTCGTGTGGGACGGTATCAAAAGCTTTTGCAAAGTCTAGATATATTAAATCTATATTGTTTCTTTTGTCATAATTCGAGATAACTGTGTTGTAGAATTCGAGTAAGTTAGTCACGCAAGAACGTTTCCGTCTGAAACCATGCTGGCTATCATTTATCAAACGATTACTTTCTAAATGATGTTCGATAGCATCTCTGATGATAGTTTCCATTATTTTTCCTACGATTGAAGTCAAACTTATAGGCCTATAGTTATTTGGTTTCTTTTTGTCACCTTTTTTGAATATGGGAGTAACGTTAGCTAGCTTCCATTCTCTTGGGACATCTCCGGATATGATGGATTTCTTGAAAATAATTTCTAATGGAACAACAATCTCATTTTTCATTTCCTTTAAGATTCTTGGATGCCAACCGTCAGGCCCTGGTGTTTTATTAACTTTAAGTTTGTCTATACACCTTTTAATTTTTTCTTTTGTTATATCTACCGTAGTGAGTAAGTTTAACCCAGACTTTTCACAGGTTTCAGTTTGGAATTCACTTGGAGGTGTTTCGTTTACGAATACCGAGCTAAAATAATTGTTTAAGATATTACACATTCCTTCATTTGAATATTCAAGTTGACCGTCAGCAGATAATAGTGGACCAATGTGATTCCTAACAACCTTTTTATCTCTAATGTAACTATAGAATTCTTTGGGATTTTCTTTGGATTTATCAGCGATGTTCATTTCGTATTGTCTTTTTCTTTTTCTTATTGTCTTTTTTAAATCTCTCTGTATTGATACATAACTTTCATAGTCATTAGATGCACCCGAGCACTTATATTTCTTATAAGCCTGTCTCTTTTTAGCAATACTTTTTTCAGTTTCTTTGTCGAGCCACTTTGGGCGAGCCTGATTTAGGGGACGTCTGTCCTTAAAAGGAATGTAAGTTTGAATCATCTTAGTGAGCGTATTTTGAAATAATTAACTCATTGTAAAATTGCTCCATGTATATATTCCAAGTTTTATATCTTTAATAAACTTTTCCAATGTATTATTGTCAGTGTACCACTGTAATGGAAATAAACCTTTTATTATTATTATTATTATTATTATTATTATTATTATTATTATTATTATTATTATTATTATTATTATTATTATTATTATTATTATTATTATTATTATTATTATTATTATTATTATCATTATTATTATGTATATATCTATATATATATACATATATATATACATACATACATATATATACATATATATACATATACATATATATACATATATATACATACATATATATACATATATATACATGCATATATACATATATATATATATACATATATATATACACACATATATATATACATATATATACACATATATATATATATATATATATATATATATATATATATATATATATGGCTGTAGAATACAGCTGATTGTGCATTATTTGTATTCTTACTAAGATTTTCTATTTTTCTGATTGCAGACTTCTGCGTAGAATTCAGCACAGATTCTTGTGCCATAAAGCATAGTGAAACACAGCAGATGGTTCTTCTTTGTAAATACAACGTTTCATACATATTGCACATTGTCAAGTGTTAGATATATTACAAATCAATTACATAATATAAATACATAAGTAATAGGGGGAGATCATCTAGTGCTCAAATCTTATGAAGTGGGGAATAACATGGTAGCTGGGTTTTGACATCCCATGGAGTGAATCTCGACGATGGAATCATGTCGAAATCTCTTGTTTGTAACTTCAGTCTTGGGGTTTGCTCTTTGATGAAAAGTGCTTCCAGTATTTGTAGACGTTTCTGTTCTGGAACTTGGCCTATTATTTTGGTGTTATCTTCCATCATTTTTCTAGTCAAGTGGGTGTTGTGGCAAGTGGGGTTGTGGGATTTACGTGCGCCATTCTGTAGGTGGAGTGTGATGAGTCTGCTAATTCTAGTGGTCTTGTATCCTACGTATGAAGAGAGGATGGATGCACAATTCACTATTTTACAAGTATATTCATAGACAAGATGGATTTTCTGTAGGTCATGTGTGTGTTTCATTAGCTTGTTCATGATGAGAGTGGAGGTTGTTCTGTTTTTGTAATAGATGTCGAGGTCGATTTTATCTTGAGGTCTAGTAGGCTTGACGTTACTGTTTATTATTTGCCTCTTTATTTTTTCGTTTTATCGTAGTTGGAATCCATTTGGCCCTTGTAATATATTTTTATCTTTTGGCCTTCCTGGACTGGGGCTTCTGCTGTGTGTGGTACCATTTGTCTAATTCTAATATCTTTGTCAGAGTATCAGTTGTTAACGAGTACTTGTGTTACTCTTTAGATTACTAAATGAAGGTCGTGCCAGTTGCTTGAGTGACTGAGGGCCCTTCTAATGTAGACCATAACACTGAAATCCTTTTATCGTTGGAGGTATTCACTTTTTCCACTGAGGAATAATCCGGGTTAATTGGTTTGGTATATGCATTTGTCTTAAAACTATTTGGATTCTGCTGGACATGGACGTCTGGAAGAGGAAGTTTTACATCCTGGCTTGCTTCTGCGGTAAAATTCCGCCCGGAGGTATCTTGCAATTTCTTTTTCAAGTTTTTTTTTTTTTTTTTTTTTTAATCTGTTTTGACAAAAATATCATCGATATACCTAGCATAAATCGATAGTTTGTCTATGGCAATGAAGACTTCCCGTTATTATTTATATATGTATGTTTATGTCAATTCTACGCAGAAGTCTGCAATCAGAAAGTAGAAAATCTCAGTAAGAAGATCATTAATGTAGACAGTAAAACCTGCTGCTCAAATACACACACACACACACATATATATATATATATATATATATATATATATATATATATATATGCAACAGTAATCACATAAAACACGTGAATAAAGATTTTTGCTTGTAACCACGAGGAAATTAAAGATCGGAATACTGAACGTTTTCGTCTATTAAGACATTTTCAAAGTACATAGTGTCACAACAAAGAATAACTTAAATATAATAATATAGAAAACAGGAGAGGTCATACAACGTAAATACGAAAGGAATATCTTACAAAGAAACAAAAATATAAAAACAATAAATAAAATGGGTGACAATTGAAACAGGTGAAAAAATGTCACACAGCATAAACCATAAGGATGACAAATGACAAGGAAACGGACATTCAACATAAAAGATAATAACAAGAAATAAGAAGGGTGACAATTGACACATGTGATTCAACATAAAGATTGACTTACAAAGAAACAAATTATATACATATGCATACATACATATATATATATATAATGGAAAATAATAATAACAAGAATAAATAAATAAAAATGGATGACAGATGACACAGGTGAAAAAAGGTCACACAAGATGGCTAAGGCGGAGCTTTGGGACATTGTCCTACAATTTGGTTAATAATAAAATTATCTAATTTAAAAAGACCAGTGCTTAAATTAAGATTTTCATTAAAAGTTTTTTTTAATGATACACGATTCAATTATATTTCTTATCAAATAATAATTACTTGAAACAATTTCTTGGGAATTGTCCCAATCAATACAGTGATTGTAGTCTCTAATGTGAGCAAAAATCCCACTTGAAGATTGGCCAGTACGGACACTATACTTATGCTGGTTCAATCTAAGTTTTAATTCCTTGCCAGTCTGGCCAATGTAACACGAATTACAATTCTTGCAAGGGATAGAGTAGACGCACCCCGCCGAATTATCCGGTGAATTCTTGATAAGAAGTTCTTTGATTGTATGGTTCTTAAACACAACATTAACATTAAACATCTTAAGGAAACGAGGGAGTTTTACCAAATTAGGATGAAAGGGAAGAACCAAAAGATTCTTTTTATTAAAAGGATCTTTTGGGGAAGAATCAACATAGGACTTCTTGGCCTTATGTTGTGATCTAACTATCACATGATTTGGGTATCTCAAGTTTGATGCTATTTCATAAATCTTTTGTATTTCTTCATCTAAAAATTCAGGACTACAAACTCTAAAACCTCTAAGAAACATGGAGGTAAAAACTGAGATTTTTGTGTTAGGGTGGTGAGCAGAATAATAGTGAACATATGAAAGAACGTTAGTTGGTTTACGAAAAACATCAAACCTGAAGTACCTTTCTTTTCTGTGAATAGTAACATCTAGAAAGGGTAATTTGTTCTCTTGTTATATCTCAATTTTAAATTTTATAGAAGGTACTAAATTGTTTAAACTAACTAAAAAATTATCCAAGTTGTGAGCAAGTGGCCAAATGCATAGTAAGTCATCGACATACCTGTACCAAATAACATTACGTGGAAGAATACGAGACAACAACTCCCTTTAAAAAAAAATTCCATGTACAAATTACTCAACAGAGGAGACAAGGGATTCCCCATAGCCATCCCAAATCTTTGTACATAGAACTTTCCATCAAAAACGAATTTGGAATCAACCACACAGAGTTTAATGAGATTAATAATGTCATCGACTGGAAGAGGCAAAGAATGAAGTAAAAGTTCTTCTTCTAGGAAGGAAAGAAGGTCAAAAACGGGAACACAGGTAAATAACGAATTAATATCAAAGCTAACTAACTTAAAATTAACAGACATATTAAGATCGTTCAATTTACTAATTAAATCTACATTGTTCCTAATGTGGGAAGTGGAAATGGTCCCCACGAGTGGGCTCAAGACAGAAACAAGCCATTCCGATCTTTAATTTCCTCGTGGTTACAAGCAAAATATATATATATATATATATATATATACATTATATATATATATATATATATATATATTATTCAACCACAAACAACTTTTAATTCCATGCCATCGCAATCGAGACTGAAGAATCGCTCGATGGAGACATTTTGTTGGAAATTGAAACGTGGACGAGCCGAGGATTCGAACCCAGCTAACCCGTAACAAAGTTACAGTGACTTAAACCAATGCGCTATCAAGAGAGATATAAGTTGAGTATGATTTTCTTATATTATGTATATATATATATATATATATATATATATATATATATATACATATAAACATATATGCATATATATATATATATGTGTGTGTGTGTATGGGGTATTGCCTGCATATTATTGTGGCAAAGTAGCATGCAGCTAATACTTTACGGACTATATGGGGCGCCCCTACAGACCAGAGCCACACATCATTTTGTCTCTGATAGAGGAAGACTGTTCATAGAGAAATGATGACACTTTTTTTATACTACGACTGTCCCTCCGTTAGGCTGTCCCCAAACCCCTTGTTATTGTCCTGTACCATTTCTCTGAATATACATTTCCTTTTTTCGCCTACCCTGTGGTGGGGGAAAAGAATGCTGCCACCAAGTCTTCCCACTTAAGTCATATGAGGAGACAAAAAACGGGACGGGGGTTAGGACTAGGAATCCTGCTACCTGTAGCCCCACAAGGGACATTCCTATAAATATAAAAAAAAGGCATAAGAGGGTCTAGGTTTCCAACCAGTGCCCTAAGGTTTGGGTCTTTTAATGTGCGTGAGGGTAAAAGGGAAGAGACAGGCAGTACGTTTGTGAGAGGGAAGATGGATGTGTTGGCTTTGAGTGAATCTAAATTGAAAGGGAGGGGTGAGTGTGAGTTTGGAAGTGTAGTTGGGAGGTTCTCAGGAGTGAAGAGGGGACGAGGGAGAGAAGGGGTGGATGTATTAGTAAGTGAAGAGATAGGTAAGCGTGTGGTGGAGTGGAAGGAGGTTTCTTCAAGGTTGATGTGGATGAAGGTGAAGCTGAGAAGGGAGATGTGGGTTTTTGTAAGTGCGTATGGACCTGGTAATGAGAAGAGCGTAGAGGAAAGGCAGGCTTTTTTGGGTAGATTTAAGAGAGTGCATAGAGGGATTAGGGAGAAATGTCAATGTAGTTGTATTGGGAGACCTTAATGTTAAGGTAGAAAACGAACCAATAAACGGAGTCATTGGGAAGTATGGAGTTCCAGGTAAAAATCGTAGTGGAGAATTCATGGTGGAGATGTGTCTGGAAAGAGAGTTGATGATAGCAATTACAGTGTTTAGGAAGAAAGTCAAGCTGGGAAGGCTTATGGGATGTTCTCGATTGAAAGGATTAGGAGAGGAACAGAGGGAGTAATTGGTGAGGAACAGTGTGATTTTAGGATAGGTAGGGGTTGTGTAGATCAGGTTTTTGTGCTAAGACAGATATGTGAGAAAGCTATAGGAAAAGGTAAAGATGTTTTTTGGGGCTTTTATGGATTTGGAAAAGGCTTACGACAGGGTAGACAGGAAGGCCCTGTGGGAGGTATTGCAGATATATAGGATAGGAGGAAATATTTTCAGAGCAGTCAAGAGCTTTTATGAGAGTAGTAGAGCTTGTGTTAGGATTAGAAATCGAGAGAGTGAATGGTTTGAGGTAAAGGTGGAACTTCGTCAGGGATGTGCTATGTCACCCTGGCTGTTCAATCTACACATGGATGGGGTGGTGTGAGTGGTGAATGTAAGGGTAGTGGGTCAGGGGTT
>NC_134797.1:1640813-1653313 GCF_046742065.1 Oratosquilla oratoria | reverse complement strand
CAGTTTTATTTATATTTGTTTCTCATTTGTGTTTTTGATTTGGTTTAACTGCGTTGGATTATAACGGTTACTGTGGAGACCTGTCCCAGTGTACCAAATTCCCCCTATTTATGTACATTTCCATTGCTACCACTGTATTACCCTGAAGACGAACCCCGGACAGGGTTCGAAACATCGGAATAAATTGACGAACGTCGAGTCCAGCGTATACTTTCTCCCATAATAATTATAAATGTCTATATATGTATATATATATACATACATATATGATAAGTATTTTAGACAAATTATTTGGGTGATGGAGAACATAAACTCAGGGGAAGGCTCGGAACCCTAAACACTCTAACGTTTCGTTCGCGTAGAACTTCTTCAGAGAGTGTACGGAAAACTGTAATTGAAGTTTATAAACTAAACTTAATTATCTTTGCGGATATTTGGGAAAGATCGTTTTTCTGGCGTGTTCTAGAATTATAATACTAGTTTGTTTAGCTAAATTGATAAATGTATACGCCACCATATACATGATGAGTAATATCACTCGCTCACACTCGCTCACACCGCTCACTCACTCCCTCACTCACTCACTCAACGTCCGGCCCTTCTAGCTGACCAAGGGTAGTCGAGTCAGCACCATTGGCTTTGCAACAACAACTCGACCACCAAACAGACATACGAACGCACATGAACATCCGAGTAACCAAACAAACACAAAACACAAATTAAGTATATTGACGATTCCCCCTGGACATATATATACATATTTAGTTATTAAGTAAATCACACCCTGTAATCCCAGGATACTAACCTTAGGAGATGACCGTGATCTTGCTCGCATAAAACTCTAAAGCTTATGCGAACATGACACCTCATAAGTGCTAACTCATCATTTCCGGGCACCAAAACCAGCTCACGCACCCTTTGGAGGGTCGGTTCTTAGTGACGTGACTTAGTGATAAGACTGTGTAATAGTGTCTGAACTAAATTTATACTGGATACGACAATAAAGAAACAAAAACTTAGAGGCGTTTGTGCAGTGGAACCCTTATTGTGATGATGTGACGACCCCGTTACATTTTGCGTCTACAAGTGACGTTGGATGGAAACGATGTAACCATACCGTTACACCCGTCCCGTTACATCACTGGTGGCAGCGGTACCCCGCAACCCATCTCCTCCGAAGAGACTACGGTGTACCTTCTACGGTGAACTTCAAACCCGTCCATTTTTCTCCAACTACATACAAGTACGAACAAATAACCGCACTGAACAAAACGCTCTCAAGAACAAGAACTTGGTTCACACTATTCATCACGGGCAATCGTCACAGGCCGATCTCCCACTACTAAAATCAACATTATAAAGGTAACATAAATCCTTACAATTAATACCAATATATTCCGTAATAATAACCATACATTACCCATTCAAACCATCCCTGATACTCGCCTTGTCTCCCTTTCCATAACATGCGAGCATAATTCATCCGCCCCAGAGGATTCACACCGGCTGCGCACAGACCCTCGTAACAGCCACCTCATCCCCCAAGACAGCATACCCACCTTCCACATCAACCGCTTTCACCAAACGTTGCTTTCGACTACTACAATCGAAACGTTAGCAACACCACCCCCCAGCCGGACATTGACATACCACTCGATTCAGCTTAAGGTATCAAGGTAACCATTATACCTACAGATACCCACGTGCCCAACGCACGTAAACCTTACTCTAAACCATCTATATATATATATATATATATATATATATATATACATATATAAATACATATATATATATATATATATATATAAAATATATATTAATTCCACATTTACTAAAAATTATAAATATTTGTTTTCTATCCATATAGAAACTTTATGTACACCTTTTTCTTTTGGTTATTATACCTTTCTCATAATATAACCAGTAGCTCTCATAATTATATGTCTCAACACTAATTATAATTTGCCTAATTTTTTAAAACAACATATATTTATATATGCAATAACTATTACTAGATTTGACTATTACATAATATCACATTCATATGCATTCTTCCAGTTAAGTAATTCTTGTTTAAACAAATAGCTCTTACATGTTTAAAATTCAACATTAAACATATTTTGCCTATCTTTAAATAAATATATATATATGCAATAACCCTTAATTGCTTTCACTACGTATTACCCATTTATATTTACATAGAACTTATACATTTTTATCAATGTAACCTATTTTACTGCTGTAATTTTTTTTATGAACAACCATAATTAATTCTATTATAAGTATAATATCACAATAATTAACTCCTTACTATATAATATTATTTCCACATTTTATTATTATTATATGTATATACATATTTTTATGATTTTACATATGTAATCCCATTATACTGTATAGCCGTTGACATACTATATCCCCCCCTCCCATATCTAAGCATAACATATTACCCTTAGTTACTATATACCTATCATTCACATTTTAACAGTTTTTTTTTCTTAGATTACAAATCAAACCTAACTGTTAACTAATACATGACTTAACAACATGGCCTTTGCCACCAGAAGCAAAATTAAACAAAGTTTACATAACGTCTTCTCAAAGTCTAGAGAAGAAAAACAACAACATGACATATCCAGTGACACAGAGGAAATACACACAGAAAACTTAATTGACAATGACAAACCAGACCATTTTTACCTATATCCACAGGATGACAATACCTCTAAACAGTTAACCAATGACCAGTTAAATAATCCTGACAAAACTAATCCTAATGCAGATAATCCAATAGACCCTCTTTATGAGAACGATGTCTTACCTTTTTTCAACCAGCCTCCTCAAGTAGACACCTCCAACCCATCTCAACCACAACAACCCACCCAACCAACTCCTCATGTTGCTCCTCCTAATATCATGCCTTTCAACCAGCCTCCTCAAGTAGACTCCTTTCACCCCTCACAATCACAACCACCCATTCCTCCCATCCAACCAAATATGCAAACAAAACCTCCTATAAACCATAATCCATCCAACCCCCATATCCCAACACATAATAACCCCCCTCCCATTCAGCAGCAGTACCAAAACTTCCCCTTTCCTTCCCCCCATACCCCATCTGGTCAAACCCACTCCACACCATACCACCAACCACCACCTAACCTTCCTCCAAACCCACAATATTATCCTTACCCACAACCTCAACCAACAATAATTAACAACTATCAAACCATAACCCCCCTCACAGAAATCCCAACCTTTTCCCAAGATAGTGGACTATCCATTACAGACTTCTTGACAGCATGTGACCTGTTCTTTTCAAAGAACCCCCAATACTCTGAGACAGATAAAATAAATTTGTGCCGTCAGAAAATAAACCCATCTGACATTTGCCGTTCAAAGGCAAGGATGCTAGACAGCTTAGTTGCATGTGGAATCACATATCAGGAATATAAACGCCACCTTCTTAAGGTCTTTCATAACAAACAACCAAACAACATTTCCTTCCTCATCACTTTCCTCAATAACACTAGAGTCCAACCACATTCCATTACTAACATAATGGATTTCGTAGCAAACGGAATTAAAGAGGTCAGAGAAGACCTAGAGAATAACTCTCCTTGGACTCACACTGACCAATTTGGTCAAAATGTAATGCCAACAAAACACTTACTAACATTTCTTGAAATAGCTTCCTATCTCTCCCAACTCCCTCCAAAGTGCTTAAAGGAAGCCTCCAAAAGGGAACTAGACACTAGAAATCCTCTAGCTTATACCTATCTCTTAGATATCATGAATGCTTGCAATGTATCCTTAGATACCCCCAACCATCTCCCCAGACTAAATAGCCTTCACTCACAGCAACCCCCTCCCACCAATCAAGGACAACCTTCTAAGTGGTGCTCCTACCATTCATCAAACAGTCACAACACAAAAGACTGCATACAGCAACAACAATACCCGCAGGTACAACACCACCCTATTCCTTGCTCAGTTCATGGAACCATTTCCCATACCGATGCCCAGTGTTGGACACAGCAAAAACAACACACGCAGGTACAACACCACCCTATCCCTTGCTCAGTTCATGGAACCATTTCCCACACAGATGCCCAGTGTTGGACACAGCAACAACACCACCCCATCCCTTGCTCAGTGCATGCTACTACCTCACATACGAATGCTCAGTGTCAAGTTCAGAATCAAAACAAACAAGTTCCACCCCCCTATAAACACCCACTCCTACCTACACCAACACATCCAATCAAATACTGCAACCTACACAAAACATCAACTCACTCCAACAAAGAGTGTTACCTACAGAAAACACAACAACAACCTCATCAGAGAACTAACCAACCATTCACCACCCCTCGACACACCCCTCGACAAACAGCTCCCTCCCACACATCACACTCAACCCAACACCACCGTTTGGGGGAACGTGTACCAGCCTCACGCACCAAACCACCATAGGAATATCTCATACACAACACAAATACCTCACCCTAGAAGTGAGTCTAGATCAACTTAAAGTTGACATGATGGTTGATACAGGAACAAACCTGAACATCATCCCAAGAGCTCTGTATGAAGCATTAAATGACCCACCCCAAATTCAATTTTCCAATATGGAAGGACTCCTAATAGAAGGGAGTACCATTTCACTTCACGACATGGTTGATCTGAGCATAGAAGTGAACGATTCCAAAGTAGGTTTCACATCTTTCCACATAGCTGATGAATGGAGTCTTGATCAACAAGGTATAATAGGATTAAATTCATTAAGGATTTGGAAAACTAAGATAGACTTTGAGACTAACAAAATCTCCTTCCGAGATGTAATTAACGAGTCAACAGTTCCTGAGACACCCGACTCAGACACACAACATCTCTCATGTCTACCTTCCTTCAATACTCCCAATCCCACTAACAGCTATTCCTTCCGACCACCCCCTTATGTCACCTCAAAGGCACTGATGTCTAACACAGTCATCATACCCCCTAGACATTCAATAACAGTCCCACTATACATACCCGGTGCAATCGACCATCAGGACGTCATAATCGACTCAGACACGTCCAGGCTTAACAACATAGCCATTGAGTCCTCCTGGGACACAATATCAGAAAATAAACATACACTAGCTATGTTAACAAACATGTCAGACCAACACCGTAAAATCAGGAAGAATACAAACATCTGCGCAGTCCATCTCCATAATTCCCCTATCCAGGAACCACTGCCGCAACACATCAACCAAGTAAGACCAACACAACCCCTTCCCCCTATCCCCCCCCAGACCAAATCACGACATCAGCTGACGGAGAAAGTCATAACGAGCTATTAGCTCTCCTACAGAGGAATAGATCAGCTGTCGCCTTAGAAGGTGAACCACTAGGCAAATGTGATATAATCAAACATCACATCCAAATTCCCCCAAACACCCCCCCTTCATACACCCCCGCTTACCGCATACCTCACAGTAGGAAATCCCAAGTCAATGACAGTGTACAAGAGATGATACACCAAGGCGTAATTTCCCATTCAGACTCCCCATGGAACAGTCCCCTCTTTTTGGTCCCTAAGAAAGACGGAACCTTACGCCCTGTTGTTGACTTCAGGAAAGTCAATAACCTAACTCAATCTGACCCACACACCCCTCCCCGCCATGCAAGATGTACTACAATGCATTGGCAACGGGAACTCTGTTTTTTCCACAATAGACCTCAAGTCAGCCTTCTGGCAGGTCGAACTAACAGAGGAATCAAAACCCGTAACTGCATTCTCCACTGATAAAGGGCATTTCAACTTTCAGCGTATGCCCTTTGGCCTTAAGAATGCCCCCTCAACCCAACAAAGGTTGATGACCCGCATTTTCAGTGACATGATAGGAATCTCATTATTCGTCTATTTAGACGACCTCATTATATATAGTCCCACAGAAAGAGACCACCGTACCACTTTAGAGATTGTCATCAAACGTCTCAAAAATACGGGATTAAAGATTCAATTAAAGAAATGTAGATTCCTCATGAAGGAACTCATCTTCCTAGGCCATAAAGTGGATGCAAAAGGGATTCACACAACCACAGATAAAATAGATACAATAAACAATTTCCCAACCCCCAGAAACGCAAATGAAACAAGAAGTTTCATAGGGTTAGCCTCCTACTACAGACACTTTATCAGAAACTTTGCTGATATTGCTTCCCCTCTGACCAAATTCACAAGGAAAGGCGAGCCATTTCAATGGTCAGAAACAGAACAGCAAAGTTTCGACACTCTCAAACACACACTCACCACAGCCCCTGTACTAGTTTTCCCTGACATGAAGAAAGAATTCTTTCTTTACACAGACGCCTCCTCTAAAGGAATAGGCGCAGTCCTACAACAGAAAGATGACAATGGCAAAGAACACGCCATAGCCTACGCAAGTAGAGTCCTAAATAAAACTGAAAGTAACTACTCAACTACACACAAAGAAGGACTTGCAATCATATGGGCACTAAAACACTTTAAATACCTCATTTTAGGCTACAAGATTACCATACTAACAGACCACCAACCCCTAGTCTATCTTTTTAACTCCAAAGACTTACATGGGAGAGTTGCTAGATGGAAAACAACTCTCCTTGATTACGATCCCATGATCGTATACTTAGCTGGGAAAGCTAACGTAGTGGCAGATTGCCTAAGCAGACAAAACCACATCACACCCATAACCCAAACCATATGCATACCTATGCAACAACTCATATATGAAACGGACAGAGACCCAATATGGTCCCCAATAAAACAGCATCTCATTTCACAAACCCCCTTACACTCCCGACCACCTGTCCCTATTGAGGAACTCAATCTGGTCGACGGAGTCATAAGGAGAACCATTAATACAAGAGAGGTTACTGTTATCCCCAGAGCCCTAGTCCCCAAGCTCCTACACATATTGCACGACAGTGCAATGGGAGGCCACTCGGGCAGAGATAAGACACTAAACACTGCTAGACACACTTACTACGGGTCCAACATGAAAAGAGACATAACCACACACATAGATTCTTGTATAACTTGCAACCAATTCAGAGGCCCTAACCTGAGGGAAATCAACATAAAAGATATCCCACTCCCTGCTGAGCCATGGGAAACACTTGGCATTGACCTACTGAAAATGCCAACGAGCCATCAAGGTTCCAATTATGTACTCACAGCAGTTGATTATTTCTCTAAATACACAATCTTAATACCACTCCAAGACAAAACAGCAGAGACTGTAGCCAAAACCCTAGTCAACAATATCTTTTGTAGATACAACATACCACACACAATGTTATCTGACAATGGCTCAGAATTCAAAAATGAGGTGATGCGCGAAATAGCACACCTCTACAACATTGACCAAACATTTGCCACTGCATACCACCCCCAGGGAAACGGTCTGACTGAGCGAACAAATCGCAAGGTCCTAGAGATTCTCAGACCATTGGTCAATGACCTCATGGACAGTTGGGAAGATTGGCTACCACAGGTACAAGCCAGTATAAATAGCACAGTCAATTCCGCAACAAAGATGTCCCCACATGAGATCATTTTCGGCAAACCAATGCGCCTACCCTACCAAATATTCAACCAACCACCCCCACCCTTATACAACCTAGATAACCTCGCACACTGCATCAAAAGAGGTATGCAAACAATTTACAAAAAAGTTAGAGCAAACCTGAAAGAAGCCCAGGAAAAGACAAAGACAAAACAACACAAACGGTCAATTCCACTTGACATAGCACCTGGCGACACAGTCATGGAAAAAGACTCAAGTAGAACAAACAAACTCAAACCCAAATTCCTAGGCCCCTTCACAGTCACAAGTTCACTCCCTAACAATGTTTATCTACTAACAGATCCTTCCGATCACACCACCTTCACCATACATGGAGAGAAGTTGAGAAAGGTCAAACTGAACCTCGACCCAATCTCACCTCCCATCCACAACCCACCTATCACAGACACACACCAATCACCAAAACGCAAGTCTCATCCCATGACTCTGCGTCGACGCAATTAAACAAGCACTCTAGCTCTCGCCCCTGAAGATGCAGGACGTCATGTATCTATCAGTGGAGGTTGAAATGGCCCATTTCCAATAAGAACTCCTTTCCGCATATCTATCGAAACTTCTCTGCTTCCTTCCGACCAATATAACCTTAGCGAGAGTCAGATAAACATATCCTCATTCACTGAGACATAACCTTCATCCTCCAAAATTAAATACATCATTAATTACCCACCTTAAACATCGACTACTTTTGACATAGACTCACTTGACCTACACTACAGGTACTGCCATATACCTCCACAGCCCTTTCCCTCTTAATCATTCTCTTTATACTTGTGGTATTAACCAAATTCTCTTGCATGAAGTAACACCTTCCAAAACCTTTCAACCTCCATACCCAAATTATTGTAAACCTAGATTAAGTTTATGCTGTGTCTCACCCACGTTCATGAATATCATAATATTCCTCACGGGAAACCTTATATACATATATATATATATCTATATATATATATATACATATATATATATATATGTATTGTGATTACCAACAAGTGCGATGTGTTACACCACACTACCCATAGAACTGGGTTGGAAAATGACATTCCCTACAGTGTTGGTACTAAAACACATAAACGCCATAACAGTTAGAAAGAGATGTGACACACCAAACTGACCATAGAACATTATTTAGAAAACGACCCCCCCCCCCACAGTGATAGTGTTAAACCATAAAAACCATAACATTTAGAAAGTGATTTAAACAGTGTTATCAAACATATAGTATAACCTTTCATGTGAAATCCAATATAACATGTAATCTGGTGAGACACAACGCTACACTTCTGAGACACAACATCGCTACCCCTTAATTACAGTTCATGATCCCCCTTGGGACCTCAGATTCACTTCAACAACACCCCCCCATCTGCACATTTTTAATCCCACAGATTTTGTGTCTCTGAAAAAAAAAATTCGATGTATTACCCATATAAATACTTTTGTAAACCATGTACCCTAGGTGCCGGGAGCCACCTAACCCCAGGGGGAGAGCGATATGTATACGCCACCATATACATGATGAGTAATATCACTCGCTCACACTCGCTCACACCGCTCACTCACTCCCTCACTCACTCACTCAATGTCCGGCCCTTCTAGCTGACCAAGGGTAGTCGAGTCAGCACCATTGGCTTTGCAACAACAACTCGACCACCAAACAGACATACGAACGCACATGAACATCCGAGTAACCAAACAAACACAAAACACAAATTAAGTATATTGACGATTCCCCTTGGACATATATATACATATTTAGTTATTAAGTAAATCACACCCTGTAATCCCAGGATACTAACCTTAGGAGATGACCGTGATCTTGCTCGCATAAAACTCTAAAGCTTATGCGAACATGACACCTCATAAGTGCTAACTCATCATTTCCGGGCACCAAAACCAGCTCGCGCACCCCTTGGAGGGTCGGTTCTTAGTGACGTGCCTTAGTGATAAGACTGTGTAATAGTGTCTGAACTAAATTTATACTGGATACGACAATAAAGAAACAAAAACTTAGAGGCGTTTGTGCAGTGGAACCCTTATTGTGATGATGTGACGACCCCGTTACATTTTGCGTCTACAAGTGACGTTGGATGGAAACGATGTAACCATACCGTTACACCCGTCCCGTTACATAAACCCTCCTCGATGATTTGATGAATCATTAGTTGAAATATATGCTGATTCTACAATTTTTCTAGTGAATTTATCAAAACCTTTATGTAACACTTCAGCTCCTTTCCAGTTTGGTAAATTATCGAATTTTTCCGCATGAACTACTAAAGAATTAGATGTCCTATGTGCTTTTATGTCGTTTTTATGTTTTGATAAATTCACTAGAAGAACTGTAGAATCAGCATATATTTCAACTAATAATTCATCGAATCATCGAGGAGGGTTTATCAATTAAAGAGAAGAGAAGTACAGATTAAGATAAAGGAGGCAAAGAGGAGAGCAGATGTTAAATGGGGTAAGAGTATGACAGAAAATTTTGAAAGTAATAAAATATGTTTTGAAAAGAAATTAAAAGAGGAAGAGGAGGTGAATCAAGTAGAGAAGAAAAGATAAAAGGTGCAGATGGAGAGATCATAATGGAAGACAAAGCAGCAAGAGGAAGATTGGCAGATTATTTTAGGGAGTTGTTAAATGTGAAGGAGGATAAGAAGGGAAAGGTAGTTGCAGTGGAAAGTGATAAGAAAAGGAGAGTGATGATCGAGGAAAATGGAGGAGAAATAAGGAAGGATGAAGTGAAGGCAGTTGTTAAGATTATAAGAGCAGGTAAGGAAACCTGGTCTGGATGGACGTCATGTAGAATGTCTGAAAAAATTAGCTGAAAAAAGGAGGTACGGTGATGGTGAACTGGCTGGTGAAGTTATTTGATGTTTGTTTAAGAGAGGGTAGAGTGCCGGAGGACTGGAGGAGTGCCTGTATAGTTCCACTTTAAAAGAGAAAGGGGGGCAAGTGTGAGTGTAGTAGTTTCAGAGGGATCAGCTTGTTAAATGTAGTTGGGAAGGCTTACGGGAGGGTCTTGATTGAGCGGATTAGGAAAGGAACAGAGGAAGTAATTAGTGAGGAACAGTGTAGGTCTAGGACAGGTAGAGGTTACGTACATCTGATTTTTGTGGTAAGACGGATATGTGAGAAAGCTATAGGAAAATGTAATAATGTTTTTTGGGCTTTTATGGATCTGGAAAAGGCTTATGACAGGGTATACAGGAAGGCACTGTGGGAGGTATTGCAGATATACGGGATAGGAGGAAAGCTTCTAGGATCTGTCAAGAGTTTTTACGAGAGTAGTACAGCGTGTGTCAGGATTAGAAATGGAGAGAGTGAGTATTAAGGGAGAGAGACTGGAGGAAGTGAATAGTTTTAGATAGTTGGGTAAGAATATGGCAGAAAAGGGAGGAGTGGAGATAGAGGTAGAGTGTAGATTGAAAGAAGCTAGTAAATGCCTTGGGAGATTAAAAAAATGTAATGAGAAAGAGGCACTGGGAATGGATGCTAAGAGATTATATAAAGGAGTGATTGTGCCAACAGCACTGTACCGGGCAGAAACATGGAACATAAGAGAAGAAGAAAGAAGGTGTTTGAAATGAAATGTCTGAGAAGTATGGTAGGGGTTACTAGCCTAGATAGAGTGAGAAATGAGGAGGTGAGGAGGAGAACGAGGGTGGAAAGGGAGCTGTGAGATAGGGTGGATGAAAGAGTACTAGGATGGTTTGGACACATGGAGAGAATGAGTGAAGAAAGACTATTAAATGAGGTGTGGAAGGGAGAGGTGGAAGGAGTAAACATGAGGGGGAGACCTTGGATGAGATGGATGGATTGGTTAAAAGAGGCTTTAGGGAAGAGGAGAATGTCTGTTGAGGAAGGACGGGAGAGGAGAGAAGACAGATGTGAAAGAAGAATGGCTGTATATGGAGGGTTTTGTGATCCATGAGGTGCAAGCTCTACTACTCTCGTAAAAAATCTAGTCTGCTCTTAAAAGATTTCCTCTACCCACCTTTCTATCACTGCCTTCTCTTCCTTTATCATCTCTCCATCCGCACCTTTTATCTTTTCTTCTCTGTTTGATTCACCTTCTCTTCCTCTCTTGATTTCTTTCCAAACCATCTTTTTATTACCTTCAAAATTTTCTGTCATACTCTTACCCCATTTCACATCTGCTCCCCTCTTTGCCTCCTTTATCATATGCTTTACTTCTCTTCTCTTTACATTGTGCCTCTCATATAATTCCCTCGTCCAATTTTGTAACCATTCTATGAAAGCCTGCTTCTTCTCTTCTACACCCTTCTTTGTTTCCTCATCCCACCACTCACTACCCTTCCTTCTATTTCTTCCCTTCCTCCTTATTCCACACACCATCTTTGCACATCTTATGACTCCCTCCTTGACCCATCACCATTCCTCCTCCACTCCTAGTTCTACTCTATCCTTCACTCCCTCCCACTCCTCTCTCAGCTTCTTCTTATACTCCTTCTCTTTTTCCCTTTCATTTAAGTTGTTCAATATAAGTTCCTCCCTACCTTCTGCCCTTTTCCTCTTTCTCCACCTATTTTCCACTCTGAACTTACCCTCTACCAAAAAATGATCTGATATCCCCCCATTCTTTCCCCGTAGATCTCTTCCTATTATACTATTGGTTACCACTATATAGTTCATTAACGCTCTATCTGCCACCCTTCCATCCACTACCCTCTCCCATGTGTACTTATGCTTGGCTTTCTTCCTAAACACTGTATTTGCTATCATCAACTCTCTTTCCAGACACATCTCCACCATCAACTCTCTACTACGATTCTTTCCTGGAACTCCATACTTCCCAATGACTCCGTCTATTGGTTCATTTCCTACCCTAACATTAAGGTCTCCTAATACAAC
>NC_134797.1:1635813-1638313 GCF_046742065.1 Oratosquilla oratoria | reverse complement strand
GTTGAGGCCAGAGGCTTCTTTCAGTCGTTGTTGCAAGGCTTCAATCGGTTCGATGTTCTCAGTCATAACAAAAATATCATCGATGTAACGGCAGTATATTCGTGGTCTCTGTATCTCATCGAATACCTCTTCTTCAATGCTGCCCATGAAAAAATTGGCAAATAGAACTCCTAATGGTGATCCCATGGCAACTCCATCAATTTGACAGTACTTGGTCCCCCTCGGGCAGGTGGATGATGTTTCTTTGGTGCAGCATTCTAGCAGTTTCTTCATCATATATATATATACATATATATATATATATATATATATATATATATATATGTATGTATATATATATATATATATATATATATATATATTTGTGTGTGTGTGTGTGTGTGTGTGTGTGTGTGTGTGTGTGTGTGTGTGTGTGTGTGTGTGTGTGTGTGTGTGTGTGTGTGTGTGTGTGTGTGTGTGTGTGTGTGTGTATTTACCTAGTTGTATTTACCTAGTTGTATTTTACGAGAAGGGGAGCTATGCTCTTGGTGTCCCGTTTTCGTATCTCATTTTATCTAAACTATTTTTAAATTCATGTATTGTTTTTGCACACACCACTTTCTCATCTAACTTGTTCCAACTGTCTATTACTCTGTGAGGAAAGCTGTTCTTTTTCACATCTCTTCTATAGCTGTCTTTTTTTATTTTCTTTCCTTGTCCTCTTGTATTTCTGTCATCCCATTTTATCAGATTCTCTCTATCAGTAATTTCTATGCCTTTCATGATTCTGTAAATAGCTATCAAATCCCCTCTCTCTCTTCTTTGCTCTAGTGTCTGTAGTTCAAGTTTTGCTATTCTCTCTTCATATGATAGTTTTGAGAGTGTTGGTGCCAATTTTGTAATTGTTCTTTGTATTCTTTCAAGTTTTTTTATGCATTTTTTTGCACTTGGTGACTATATCGTTGCTGCATATTCCAATCTTGGTCTTATCAGGGTGATTAGAATTTTCTTCACCATTTCTTCATCCAGGTATGTAAATGCAACTTTGATTGTTCTTATTAAATTATAAGTTTCTCCAAAAATCTTATTTATATGTTTCTCAGGTGACATATTATTCATAACAATGACTCCCAGGTCCTTTTCATTTTCTACTTTTTTATTCCTTCTTCTCCCAATTTATATGATCCTGTTATTCTGTTTTTACTTTTTCCAAATTCCATTATACTACACTTTTTTGTATTGAACTCCATCTCCCACTTCCTACTCCATTCCTGTACTTTATTTAGATCTCTTTATAGTGATTCACAATCTTCTTCCGTGTTCACTTTTTTCAATAGTTTTGCATCATCTGCAAAAAAGCTCATATAGCTTTCAATTCCTTCATCCATATCATTAATATATATAGCAAACATTATTGGGGCCAGAACTGTTCCTTGTGGAACACCGCTTATTACTTCATCCCATTTTGAGTGTTGATCTCTTATCACTACTCTCATTTTTCTTCCTTGCAAAAAGTCTTCCATCCAATTTAGCAGTTTGCCCTGTTCTAATTTCTTAAGCAACTTCTTATGTGGTACTTTGTTAAAAGCTTTTTTTAGGTCTAGAAATGCACAATCAGCCCATCCATCTCTTTTTTGTATTATATCTATTAGCCTTGAATAGAAACATATTAAATTGGTGACGTATGATCATCCTTGTCTGAATCCAAATTGCCTTGGATTGAGCACGTTGTTTTTTTTTTTTTCTAAAAATTTTACCCATCTATTTTTGACAATTCTTTCACAAATTTTTTCTATTGTACTTGTTAGAGAGACTGGCCTATAGTTGGTAGGGTCTTCTTTATTTCCTCCTTTATATATAGGTACTATATTTGCTTTTTTCCAACCTTCTGGAACTTTACCTTCTTTCAAGGAACTGTTTATTATGCTATGTATTATGTCTGCCAGTTCATTCCTGCATTCTTTCAAAATCCAGTTTGCTATTTCATCTGGTCCATGTGATTTTCTGACATCAAGATTACTCAAGTGTTTCAATATTTCATTCTTTGTTACTTCTATTTCTTTCATAGGGGGGACTTTCTTTCTATTCGATCTCTTCAGGTTGTATGTTCTCCCTTGTAAACACTGATTTAAAATATTTGTTCATAATTTCCGCCATTTCAATTTCCTCTGTGTATTCAACTCCTCCTTGTCTTAATTTCTCCAAATCTTGTTTGTTTTTCAGTTTGTTGTTTACAAATCTGTAAAATAGTTTTGGTTGATCTTTACATTTTTCTATGACATTTTTTTCATATTTTCTCTTTTCCTCTCTGCACGCTTGTACATATTCATTTCTATAACAAGTATATATTTTCCATTTTTCTGGTCTTTTGTTTTTCTTCAATTTGGTCCAAGCTTTGTCTCTTTTGTCTTTTATCTCCCTACAACTTTTGTTGTACCAGCATTTTACATATTCTTTTTCTTATTTTTGTCTTGGGACATACTTTTCTACTCCTTTTTTATAGATTTTTGTCAAAATATTC
>NC_134797.1:1628313-1630813 GCF_046742065.1 Oratosquilla oratoria | reverse complement strand
ACGGAGAAACAGTGAGTGCCAAAACTATACAAGATTTTTAGAATAAACTGGATGCGGAGAGATACGAAAACGGGGCACTACAAGCATAGCTCTCGTCCCGTAAAATACAACTAGGTAAAACACAACTAGGCAAATACACTTGCACACGCACACATACTAGCACACGACTTGATAAAAGAAACTAATCCCGAAATTAAAAAACAAATGAATAAGGAGAAGAAAGAGGGACAGCAAGGAGAGGGAAAGAGAGAAAAAAGGAGGAGGTGGGAGTTACATGGAGTTACATGGCGAAACGAACAACAACAGACCAGTTGGTCCTTACAAGGCTGTTCTGGCACTTAACATATTATTGATACTTTTCTTAACCTACCTAGAAGTAAATAACTATATTCGGGGATTTATACCTAAGTAAATGTCAAGACGTTTTCTGAATACCTCTACTGTACAGTGGAACAACCAATGACGTTGAATGGAGACCATTCCATATATTAGAATCGCGATTGAAGAAAGAGTATTTTGCCACGTCTGTTTGAAATCGTTTTCCTACAATCTTGCATCCATTATTCCTAGTTGAGTTGGATGTGTCAATTTCGAAATATTTTTCCACATCCATGTTGTCAATTCCTTTGATAATTCAAAGACTTCAATTAGATCACCCTTTATTCTCCATTTCGAAAAACTAAATAAATTTAGTTCTCTTAAGCTCTCTTCATACGGCTTGTTCCGCAACCTAGGGATGAGCTTTATTACTCTACACTGGACTCT
This sequence comes from Oratosquilla oratoria, assembly GCF_046742065.1. Taxonomy (NCBI): domain Eukaryota; kingdom Metazoa; phylum Arthropoda; class Malacostraca; order Stomatopoda; family Squillidae; genus Oratosquilla; species Oratosquilla oratoria. The sequence continues at coordinate 1,630,048 of NC_134797.1, read as the reverse complement.
TTCTAACTTTTGTATATCCTTCTTGTAATATGGAGACCAGTACTGTACACAGTATTCTAGGTTAGGTCTGACCAGGGCATTGTAAATATTCAAAATAATTTCTTCAGTTCTAAATTCAAAAGCTCTGCCTATATTTCCAATTTTTTCATTTGCAGTTTTAATGACCTCAAGCACTCTTTGGTTTGAAATTATCTGAGATCACAACACCAAGGTCTTTCTCTTGTTCTACACTAGCTAATTGTACACCGTTCATCATGTAGTTGGCCTGGACATTACTATTATCAATATGAAGTACTTTACATTTACCTATATCAAAAAACATCTGGGAAATTTCCGCCCATTCACATAAAATGTTCAAATAATTTTGTAACTCTTGTTGTTCTGTAATGAGAGAGAGAGAGAGAGAGAGAGAGAGAGAGAGAGAGAGAGAGAGAGAGAGAGAGAGAGAGAGAATGAAAAGTTTGAATTGTTACTCAATGAAGACCCTGGCCAATGCTCTATAAGCTAGATAAAGACGAAGAGAAGAGTGGTGATTACCTATATCGAGGGGAGGGTGGAAGGAAGGCTGACAAATGAGACAAAGGAAGGGAGAGGGTAGAGGAAATAGTTGTGGGGAGAAAATAAGAAAAGGAAGACGGAGGTAAGAGATAGAAAGAACAGGAGAGAATAAATATAGAAAAATATAAACAGGAGAAATAGGAAAAATTACAGGAGAAAGTTGTATGATATCTTTCTTTTTTGCGAAGAAATGGAAGAAAAGAATAAAGAACATTAGACAAAAATGAATCTGAGAAAAATATAAAATGTGATACAGAGCCAAGACCGTACATGAAAAATATGTATTTTACTTTTCAAAGAAAAATCAAAATTAAGAAAGAAAATATACGGATAAGCCCAAGAAGTTCATAAAAATTAAGAAGGGAGTCTTGATGAGAGAATAAAAGAGAGCATATCAATTACTAAAAAAAAAAACAAAAAAAAAAAAAAAAACATTCGTTATCCCTTCCATCTTCGCACCTCTTGGATGAGGGTCCATCCCCATCCCCATCCCCGTGACACCGCCCATGTAAAAAGTTATTTCCTATGACTATGAACATGATTTCCCGTCAGCTGAATAAAATTGCCTGGCGACAGATAGAATGAGTGGCAAAGAGAGAGAGAGAGAGAGAGAGAGAGAGAGAGAGAGAGAGAGAGAGAGAGAGAGAGAGAGAGAGAGAGAGAGAGAGAGAGAGATGGTATGTCCGCAAACATAAAGTTCTTTTTTTAACATGCATATTTTCAAAGGCTGGTGAAATAGAGAGATGAAGAGAGAGAGAGAGAGAGAGAGAGAGAGAGAGAGAGAGAGAGAGAGAGAGAGAGAGAGAGAGTGAGAGAGAGAGAGAGAGAGAGAGAGAGAGAGAGAGAGAGAGAGAGAGAGAGAGAGAGAGAGAGAGAGAGAGAGAGAGAGAGAGAGAGAGAGAGAGAGAGAGAGAGAGAGAGAGAGAGAGAGAGAGAGAGAGAGAGAGAGAGAGAGAGAGAGAGAGAGAGAAAGAGAGAGAGAGAAAGAGAGAGAGAGAGAGAGAGAGAGAGAGAGAGAGAGAGAGGGGGGGGGGAAAGAGAGAGAGAGACAGAGAGAGAGAGAGAGAGAGAGAGAGAGAGAGAGAGAGAGAGAGAGAGAGACAGAGACAGAGACAGAGACAGAGACAGAGACAGAGACAGAGACAGAGACAGAGACAGAGACAGAGACAGAGACAGA
>NC_134797.1:1620813-1623313 GCF_046742065.1 Oratosquilla oratoria | reverse complement strand
CAGGCAATTTGATAGAAGGAGGGTTAGCACCCCAATGTTTCTCACAAATGAAAAATCTGTCAGAATCAACAACAAAGTTCTTACGTGGTGGTAGCACATCAAGCCACTTCTGTCTTTCATAACGCTCTTTTGGCAGTCGAAACACTCAGCACCTGTTATCCTTGTTATAATTACCGTTGCAGTTCACAACACCACACTTATTCGGCATTTTGAATACACAAAATCAGCAAGAAAGAGCCTATGAAGAACCAAACCAACAAAATCAGCAAGAACCTATGTAAACAAACCCTATCCACTTCTAAATGCAGCCATACGCGAAAGACGGAGCGACACAACCTTACACCTCCAATGATCGTAGTACGCTGGACTGGCCTCCGCTAGCGGAGCCAGGAATCTGGGTGTACACGTCCTGTATAATAGTGGTCCTTGATATGTATATATATATATATATATATATATATATATATATATATATATATATTTTTTTTTTTTTTTTTTTTTTTTTTTTTTTTTTTCTTCTTTTTTTTTTTTTTTTTTTTTTTGTAACCACGAGGAAATTAAAGATCGGAATACTGAACGTTTTCGTTTATTAAGACATTTTCAAAGTACATAGTGTCACAACAAAGTATAACTTAAATACAATAGTATAGAAAACAGGAGAGGTCACTCAACGTAAATACGTAAGGATTATCTTACAAAGAAACGAAAATATAAAAAAAAATGGGTGAAAATTGAAACAGGTGATAAAAAACAGGTGATAAAAATTTTCACCCATTTTATTTATTGTTTTTATTTATATTTTTGTTTCTTTGTAAGACAATCCTTACGTATTTACGTTGAGTGACCTCTCCTGTTTTCTATACTATTGTATTTAAGTTATACTTTGTTGTGACACTATGTACTTTGAAAATGTCTTAATAGACGAAAACGTTCAGTATTCCGATCTTTAATTTCCTCGTGGTTACAAGCAAAAATCTTTATTCACGTGTTTTTTGTGATTACTGTTGCATATATATATATATATATATATAAACATATATGTATATACATAAAAGTGTGTATGTGTGTGTTTGTGTGTGTGTGTGTATGTGTCTGTGTCTGTGTGTGTGTGTGTGTGTGTGTGTGTGTGTGTGTGTGTGTGTGTGTGTGTGTGTGTGTGTGTGTGTGTGTGTGTGTGTGTGTGTGTGTGTGTGTGTGTGTGTGTGTGTGTGTGTGTTTGTGTTTGTGTGTGTGTGTGCGCGCGCGCGTGTATTTACCTAGTTGCATTTACCTAGTTGTATTATACGTGGAGAGGAGCTATGCTCGTGGTGACACATTTTTGTATCTCGCAAGATCAAGTTTGTTATTAAATTCTTGTGTTTGCACACACTATTTTTTTTTCGTCCAATTTGTTCCATATATCTATCACTATGTATTGGAAGCTGTTCTTTTTCTGGTCTCTTCTGTAGTTATCCTTTTTGAGCTTCATTGCATGTCATCTTGTTTTTCCTCTGTCCCATTTTAATAAGTCCTCTCTATCAAGGCGTTCTTTTCATTTCACATTTCTGTAGATGGTTAATAGGTCCCCTCGTTCTCTTCTTTGTTCCAGGGTCGGCAATTCCAGTTCGGCCAGTCTTTGTTCATATGTCAGGTTTGAAAGGGTTGGGGCCATCTTTGTCGTTGCTCTTTATATTCCCTTTAATTTTCTTATATTCCTTTTTGTACTAGGTGACCATATCAGCGCTGCATATCCCAGTTTTGGCCTTATCAGTGTTTGTAATATTTTCTTAATCATTTCCTTATCCAGGTATCTAAAGGCCACCTTTATTGATCTCAACAAATTGTATGTTTCTCCGACTATTTTATCTATATGTTTATCGGGCGACATGTCTTTGGTGATGATTACTCCTAGGTCCCTTTAAGAATTTACTTTCTTTACTTTTTTTCCATCAATTTTATACTGTTCTGATATTCTCTTCTTGCTTTTCCCGAATTCAATTATACTGCACTTCTTGATGTTGAATTCTACCTCCCATCTCTTGCTCCACTCTGAGACTTTCTTCAGATCACTCTGTAATGAGTCACAGTCTATTTCGGAATTTATTCTCTTTAATAACTTTACATCATCCGCAAAGCAGTTCATATATCTTTCAATACCTTCATCTATGTCATTTACAAATATAGCAAACATTATCGGAGCTAGTATTGACCCCTGTGGGACGCCATTGCTCATTTCTTCCCATTTTGAATATTTGTCTCTGAGCACTACTCTCATTTTTCTTCCATGTAGGAAGTCCTCCATCCAATTCAATAGTTTTCAATGTATGCCTCCTATTGTGTGTGTGTGTGTGTGTGTGTGTGTGTGTGTGTGTGTGTGTGTGTGTGTGTGTGTGTGTGTGTGTGTGTGTGTGTGTGTGTGTGTGTGTGTGTGTGTGTGTGTGTGTGTGTGTGTGTGTGTGTGTGTGTGTGTGTGTGTGTGTGTGTGTGTGTGTGTGTGTGTGTGTGTGTGTGTGTGTGTGTT
>NC_134797.1:1610813-1615813 GCF_046742065.1 Oratosquilla oratoria | reverse complement strand
AGCCAGTTGTGGTTTACTGACGACACTGCGCTTGTAGCAGGATCAGAAAGGGGAATGAGGAAGTTAATGGCAGAGTTTGGGAAGGTGTGTGGAAGAAGAAAATTGAAGATAAATGTGAGTAAAAGTAAGGTGACGAGATGTACAAGGGAAGAAAGTGGCAGCAGATGAGAAGTGATGGAGAGAGACTGGAGGAAATGGATAGTTTTAGGTACTTGGGTATGAATGTGGCGGTAAAGGGAGGAGTGGGGGTGGGGGTAGAATGTAGATTGAGAGAAGCGAGTAAATGTCTTGGTGGATTAAAAAGTGTAATGAGAAATAGACATTTGGGAATGGATACTAAGAGGAGATTGTATGAAGGGGTGATTGTGCCGATAGCACTGTACGGGGCAGAATCATGGAACATTTGAGAGGAAGAAAAGGAGTTTTAATGTGTTTGAGATTAAATGTTTGAGAAATATGATAGGGGTTTCTAGGCTAGATAGAGCGAGAAATGAGGAGGTGAGGAGAACGGGGGTGGAAAGGGAGTTGGGAGATAGGGTTGATGAAAGAGTATTGGGATGGTTTGGACACATGGAAAGAATGAGTGAAGAAAGATTAATAAAAGAGGTGTGGAAGGCAGATATGAAAGGAGTGAACATGAGGGGGAGACCTAGGATGAGATGGATGGATGGGGTAAAAGGGGTATTGGGAAAGAGGGGAATGTCTGTTGAGGAAGGACGGGAGAGGACAGAAGATAGAGGTGAATGGAGAATTGTTGTGTATGGGTGATGCTGTGATACATGAGGGGGAGTGGATGGGGATAGGGGGTGAGGTAGTATGTATGAGATTGGCGCAGCCCGAAGGGATTTCTCCTAGAGGGGGGTCGCCGAATTAATGAAGCGGCCTTGCTGTGGATGTGCTGTGTCTTGCAACACTGCATGTGACCCAGGGCAGTGGACAAGATGCAGGGATGACCCGTCATCCAGGAGGTGCCAATATAAAAGTGAGGGAAGAGGGTAGAGGGGAGTGGAGTATGTAGGGGATGGAATGGGTGCCTTTTTTTTTTTTTTTTTTTTTTTTTTTTTTTTTTTTTTTTTTTTTTTTTTTTTTTTTTTTTTTTTTTTTTTTTTTTTTTTTTTTTTTGCTACCTCCCGTGTAAGGGGGAAGAAAGCCTTTGGTATATGTATGTATGTATGTATGTATGTATGTATGTATGTATGTATGTATGTATGTATGTATGTGTGTGTGTGTGTGTGTGTGTGTGTGTGTGTGTGTGTGTGTGTGTGTGTGTGTTTATATATATATATATATATATATATATATAATGTATGTATGTATATATATACATATATATGTGCATTTATATACATATATATATATATATATATATATATATATATATAACATGATGAGAACAGGTCAGGTTCGTGGAGTAGATGGGTGTCAATGAGAGTGTCTCAAGAAGAGAAGGTTATTTAATGTGTCTAAAGGAATGTCTGTATTGCTCGTTTTACAAGGGAAAAGGAAACACATGTGAGTATAGTAGTTTCAGGGGGATCAGTTTGTTGAGTGTAGTTGGAAAGGCTTATAAGAAGATTAAGAGAGGAAGAGAGGGAGCAATTGGTGGGTAATAGTGTGGGTTTAAGAAAGATATGGGTGGCTTGGATCGGATTTTTGTTGGAAGGCAGATATGTGAGAAAGCTTGAAAAAAATTAATATGGTCTTTGGGCCTGTATGGAATTCCAAACTGAAACCTGTGAAAAGTCTGGGGTAAACTTACTCACTACGGTAAATATAACAAAATAAAAAATTAAAAGGTGTATAGACAAACTCAAAGTTAATAAAACACCAGGGCCTGACGGTTGGCATCCAAGAATCTTAAAGGAAATGAAAAATGAGATTGTTGTTCCATTAGAAATTATTTTCAAGAAATCCATCATATCCGGAGATGTCCCAAGAGAATGGAAGCTAGCTAACGTTACTCCCATATTCAAAAAAGGTGACAAAAAGAAACCAAATAACTATAGGCCTATAAGTTTGACTTCAATCGTAGGAAAAATAATGGAAACTATCATCAGAGATGCTATCGAATATCATTTAGAAAGTAACCGTTTGATAAATGATAGCCAGCATGGTTTCAGACGGAAACGTTCCTGCGTGACTAACTTACTCGAATTCTACAACACAGTTATCTCGAATTATGACAAAAGAAACAATATAGATTTAATATATCTAGACTTTGCAAAAGCTTTTGATACCGTCCCACACGAAAGACTACTTACTAAATTAGCTTTGCATGGAATAAGTGGTAGCCTATTAGGTTGGACTAGTAATTGGTTGAAAGGTCGAAAACAGAGAGTTGTTTTAAATGGAAAAACTTCTGGATGGAAAAGTGTTGCAAGTGGAGTTCCTCAGGGTTCCGTTCTTGGGTCACTTCTATTCATAGTATATATAAATGATATAGACCATGGACTAAAATCTACTGTTTCCAAATTTGCTGATGATACAAAACTGTGCGGAGTGGCAAATGATCACTCAAACCAATTAGATATTCAAGAAGATTTAGATCAATTACAGCAATGGTCTGAAAAGTGGCTAATGAAATTTAACACAAGTAAATGCAAGGTAATGCACATAGGTAAAAATAACAGTAAGTACGATTACAAGTTATTTGGAAATTCGTTAACAAAAGTGGATAGTGAAAAAGATCTCGGCGTAATTATCAGTAACGACCTCAAATCATCCAAGCAGTGTATTTCAGCCTCTGAGAAAGCAAATAAGATTCTGGGATTGATTGCGCGATCTTTTGATTTCAAAAGTCCATCACTCATTAACAAGCTATATAAATCGTTAGTTCGTCCACATTTGGAATATGCTGTTTACGTATGGTCACCGAATCTCATTAAAGACATTGACAGATTGGAAAAAGTACAACGGCGAGCCACAAAACTGATTCCAAATATCAAAAATAAATCATACGAAAATCGACTTTAGCACATGAATCTGTTTTCCCTAAAAAAGCGTAGACTCAGAGGTGACTTGATACAGGTCTTTAAGATTTTAAAGGGAATTGACAACATCAAAAGTGACAAAATTTTCACATTGAATGAGAATCCGACAAGAAACAATGGTCTCAAACTGTCCGGAAATAGATTCAATTTGGAAGTAGGTAGAAACAACTTTGCCAACCGTGTAGTTAATGAATGGAATAAACTTCCTGCACAGGTAGTGCAATGTAGTTCAGTTCGAAGCTTTAAGAATCATTTAGATAAATACCTAAGTAAGATGCTGTAATGATTATAATTTATGTTATATTATTTGTTTTTGTTTTGTTATAATTTGTCTGTCTGATTTTCATTTATTATTAGTTATATGTCAATTTATTATCATTTACTATTTACCTGTTTGTTTGTTATTTAACTATACCTATGCATTTATTTATGTATTTTATTTGTTATTTACATTATTATAGTTTTTATTTATTATTAATATGATTTTTTTTTCTTTCTTTTTTTGGCATCCGACCTAGATATGGATCAAAAGGTCTCATGTCGGCATGCTCCGCCTTTGTAATCCTTTGTAATAGACAGGAAGGCACTGTGGGATGTTTCGCAGATATAAGGGATTGAGAGAAAGATGTTAAAGGCAGTCAAGAGTTTTTACAAGAGAATTAGAGCCTACATTCGAATGGGAAATGGAGAAATCGAGTGGTTTGGGGAAAGGTGGAACTCCATCAGGGCTGTGTCATTTCGCCATGGCTGTTCAATGTGTACATGGACGGGGTGATGCGGGAGGTAAAGGCGAGGGTAATGGGCAGGATACTAGAGATTGTTAAAAAATATATATATAAAAAAGGGAGGTGAGCCAATTGTTCTTTGCTGATGAGATTGCGTGTGTGGCAGGGTCAGAGGAGGGATTAAGGGAGTTAGTAAAGGAGTTTGGAAAGTCAAGTGATATGAAAGAGTTGAAAGTAAATGTGGTTAAAAGTAAGGTGATGAGATGTACAAGGGAAGAAGATAGCAGAGAGTTAGAAGTAAGTCTATAAGAGGAGAGACTGGAGGAACTGGATAGCTTTAGATATTTGGTCGCACATGTGGCGTTAAAGAGTGGAATGGAGGTGGAGGTAAATTATAGAGTTTGAGAATCAAGTAAATGCCTTCGAGATTAAAAAGTCATTTAAGAAATAGGCAACTGGGAATGGATGCAAAGAGGAGTATGAAAGGGTGATTGTGCCGACGGAATTGTATGGGGCAGAGACTTGGAATTAAAGAGAGGCATAGAGGAAATATCTAAATGTGTTTGAGATGAAATGTCTGAAAAGTATGGTAAGGGTTACAAGGTTGGATAGAATGAGAAACGCGGAGGTAAGGAGGAGAGTGGGAGTGCAAAAGAAGATGGCAGATAGGACTGGTGAAAAATTATTGATATGGTCTGGACACATGGAAAGAATGAGTGATGAAAGATTGGTAAAAGAAGTGTGGAAGGCAGAGGTGGAAGTAGTGAACTTGAGGGGACGACCGAGGATGAGATGGATGTATGGGATGAAGGGGGCTTTGAGCAAGAGAGGAATGTCTGTTGAGGAAGGAAGGGAAAAGGTAGGAGATAGGGATGAGTAGAAACTGACTGTGTAATGGCTTATAATGTTATGTAAAGAAGAGAGGTATGGAGAATAGTGGGGTAGGTGTGCTTATATGTGAATGATATTTTGACGCAGCCCGAAGGGAATTCTCCCCGTCTTCTCTTTTTCTGCATGAGGGGACGGTGAGTGAGGTGGGCGCCAATTAAATGAAGAAACCTTACTGTGGATGAGCTGCGTCTGGCTACATTGCGTTTGACCCAGGGCAATTGGAGGATGCAGGGATGGCCCGTCATTCATCACTAGCTGAGATGAGAGGGGTGGAAATATGGTAGTTGTAGCACTAGTGGGTGTGAGGCTTACAAAAACACTGGTTGTGTTAGCTCTACTTTATTGTGCAAACTGTGAGTATGTTTTGGAGCAATGGGTGAATGGGGGATAGTAA
>NC_134797.1:1595813-1605813 GCF_046742065.1 Oratosquilla oratoria | reverse complement strand
AGTTTTGGCACTCACTGTTTCTCCGTTTAGTTTGTTCTAGACATCAATCACCCTCTGTGAGAAGCTATTCTTTTTCAAATCTTTTCTGTAACTGTCCTTCTTTAGTTTTTTTTTTTTTCATGTCCTCATTTTTCTCTTATGTCCCATATTAATAAGTTGTTTCTATCAAGAATTTCCATCCCTTTCATAATTCTGTAAATGGTCAACAAATCACCTCTTTCTCTTCTCTGTTCCAGTGTTGATAGATGTAATTTCTCTAATCTTTGTCCGTATGTCAAATTTGATAGTGTAGGTACCATTTTTGTCACTGCTCTTTGAATTCTTTTTAATTTTCTTGTGTTTTTTGGTGCTAAGTGCCCATAGTGTTGCAGCATACTCCAGTTTAGGTCTTATTAGTGCAACCACTATTTTCTTTACCATTTCTTCATCCATGTAGTCGAAAGCCACTTTAATTTATCTTAATAAGTTAAAAGTCTCTCCAAATAATTTATTGACATCTTTATCAGGTGTCAAGTCACTTGAGATAATCACTCCCAGGTCCCTTTCTGAGTCGACTTTTTTTACTTCCTTATTACCGATTTTATGATGACCCGATATTCTATGTTTGCTTTTTCCAAATTCCATTATACTACATTTCTTGATGTTAAAGTTCATTTCACACCTCTGACTCCATTCCCATATTTTGTCCAGGGCTTCTTGTAGCGATCTGCAATATTATTCTGTGCTTACTCTCTTGAGTAGTTTGGCTTCGTCAGCAAAGTTCATGTGACATATCACTCCCCCATCCATATCATTTATATATATGGCAAACATTAAAGGAGCCAATACAGAGCCTTGCGGAACGCCACTTATCACGTCTTCCCAGTTCGAATTTTTGTCTCTAAATATCACTCTCATTTTTCTCCCACTTAAGAAATCCTTCATCCATTCCAGTAGCTTACCTTGTATTCCTCCTTTTATTTCAATTTTTCTTATTAACTTTTTATGTGGTACTTTGTCATATGCCTTCTGCAAGTCCAAGAAGGCGCAATCTGCCCAGCCATCTCTTTCTTGTATTATCTCAATTAATCTCGAGCAAAAGCATATTAAGTTTGTGGTACACGATCTTCCACTTCTAAAGCCAACTTGTTTAAGGTTTAATATTTCATTCTCTTCCAAGTTTTTGATCCATTTGTTTCTGATAACTTTTTTGCATATTTTTGCTACTGTGCTTGTAAGGAATACCGGTCTGAAGTTTGTAGGATCTTCTTTGTTTCCTCCTTTATATATTGGTACTATGTTTAAATCTTTCCAATCTTGCGGTACCTTTCCTTCTTTGAATGAAAAGTCTATTATCTTGTATAATTTGTCCGTCAGTTCATCTATACACTCTTTCAGTATTCCATTTGCAATTCCATCCGTTTCATGCAATTTCCTAACATCTAGGTTATTTCTTTCTGTGTTACCTTTATTCATTTCAATTTAGGGGGTCTTTCTTGCTGTCCATCTTCCCAAATTTGTGAGCTCTTAATTGTAAGAACAGATCTGAAATGTCTGATCATAACTTCTGCCATTTCTGTGTCGTCTATATATTCTTCATCATTCATTTCCTTTTTTATCCATATATGTTTGAATTTCTCGCTGTTTGCTAATTTAACCGCTTTCGATAGTACCTCCTCGCCTATCATTTGAGTTCTTAGTTTTATTTTCAGAGGTCTATGTTATTGTTGTTGTTGTTTTTTTAATATTTGCCTATACTGTGAATCTCGTCAATTTTTTGTCAAAGTTAAAAATTCCTTAGCTATTTCTTTTTCTGCCTTTTGTACATACATACATACATATACCAAGGTTTTTTCCCCCTTACAAGGGAGGTAGCCAAAAAGGGAAAGGCATAAAATCATTTCCACCCATTCCATCCCTTTTGTATCTGGTATTTATACAAATCATGTTTTTCTTGGATACCATGGACCACAATGCATTTGCCTTTGTTAACTGTATCTCTCGCTTAATTTTCCTTTTCTTTAATTACTTTATAACTGTTTCTTTTGTATTTTCTTCCATCTACTTTTGTACTATTTTTCTAAAGGATATTTTTTATTTTCCTGTTCTTGTTTCCATTGATTTTTTATTTCAAGGAGGTCTGTTTCTTTAATTGACTCTTCCACCTTTCCGGTCACTACCTGTAATTGCTCTTTGACTTCCTTTTTCAGTTCTTCATTTTTTATTTTCGTCCTCGTTTTTCCTTCTTTAGTTTTCTCTTTTTGAGGATATCAATTTCGCTCTTTAGGTCACTTAATTCTCTAATCGTTTGCTCGTTAACCTTACGCAAAGTAATCAATCCCCTAAGTACAGCTCAGTAGTCCAGTTTTAAATCTATTATTTCTTCCAATAATTCGTTTACTTCGCGATTTCTTAATGCATTGCTATATCTTACTTCTCTATCTATATCTAACCCTTTACCTATTTCTCATGGAATTCTTTGAAAACCTGAAAAACTGTTGTTCTCCCACATTTGGTTTATCCTTGGTGTGTCATTTAAACATGTTTTCTTGGGGATTACACCTCTCGGCGATTCTATCTTGCTTATATCCAGGCCTCTCTTCGTTAAGTCATTTTTTTTTTCTGTTTCTCTCTCCATTGTACCAACTATACTTATTCCAAAAACTGGATTTTACCTTATCGGTCACACGAAAAACATAGCCTACACATCCCACACAATAACAGCTATTCGTTTCCTTCGTGTCGGCGACAAAACAGCTAGATAGGCACTCAATCGTTGCACTTCCTTTCGCTTTGGTGTCTTGTTTGCTTACATATTTGTATACGTATACACGTAAAATTTTAGTCATTGCACATCACCCTCAGACTTGTCCAATCACCTACTCATCCACCCAGTCATCGAGCCATCCTCCCATTCAGTCACATCCAGCCACAAACAGATTCTCTCTCTCTCTCTCTCTCTCTCTCTCTCTCTCTCTCTCTCTCTCTCTCTCTCTCTCCCTCTCCTTATCCTTATCCTCCTCCTCCACTTCTTCCTGCTTCGTCTCCTCCACTTTGCTTTTCACCTACTTCTCTTCCTCCTTCCTCTCACCACACCCTCCTTTTCCTACTCCTTTTATTCCTCCTTTTCCTCCTCCTCATTTTCTTTGCCTTTTTCCTCCTCTTCCTTTTCCTCTTTGTTCTTTTACTTCTCTTCCTTTTCCTTTTTCTCTTCCTCATCCTTTTTCTTTTCCTTCTTCTCTTCCTCATCCTTTTCCTTTTCCTTCTTCTCTTCCTCATCCTTTTCCTTTTCCTTCTTATCTTCCTCATCCTCTTCCTATTCACCCTATTCCTGATCCTTATCTTACTCTTTCTCCTTTTCCTCGCTCTCTTTTCCCTCTTCCTCTCCATTCCCTCTATCTACCGAGTGTTTCTCCCCACGTTTTTGTTTACATTCCCCCTCTCTTGATCCTTCCATTAATTGTTTCCTTGACTTCCCCTCCCCCTCCCCCTCCCTCTAACCCTGAGGGGACACCGCCCCCTCCTCCCCCTCCTCCTCCTTCTACTCCTCTGCCCTACTCCCCCACTACTGCTCGAGCGTCACTCTTACCCGTTTATGATTGTTTTTCTTTTATTTTATTTTATTTTTAGAGCTATTTTCCTTTCCCTTTTATGCTTTGATTTTTCTTTGCACGTTTTTTCTTTTCTTTATTTTTACTAGCTTTTTTTATACTTTTTTTTTCAATCTCAGTTAGTATTTCTTCTTCTTTTTTATATTTTCTTTCTTTTTTTTTTACTTTGGCTTCAATTGCCTTCTCTATCATTGGTCTGTCTCTCTCTCTCTCTCTCTCTCTCTCTCTCTCTCTCTCTCTCTCTCTCTCTCTCTCTCTCTCTCTCTCTCTCTCTCTCTCTTTCTCGTGTGTGTGTGTGTGTGTGTGTGTGTGTGTGTGTGTGTGTGTGTGTGTGTGTGTGTGTGTGTGTGTGTGTGTGTGTGTGTGTGTGTGTGTGTGTGTGTGCCTGTGTGTGTGTGTGTGTGTGTGTGCGTGCGTGTGGTTATGTGTGTGTGTGTGTAAATCATTCCCTTACGTACTTCTTTTATTTTCTTCTTTTTCCTCGCAAATTCTCAGTCGACCTTCCTTTTTCTCTCTCGATGTACAGTCACCAGCTATCCCCCAATTCAAAATCCTCCAGCCCCCCCCCCACGCCCCCAACCTTTTCTCTTCGTACATGTTTGGTGTTCCTCCCATCGGAGTTGGTAATGTTTGGCCATTCTGTTTTGAGATCTCCCCATTTCTCTTCCTTTCCATCCTCATCTTTGTTTTCTTCATCTTTTTTTTTTCTTCTTCTTCTTCTTTTCGTCTTCTTTTTTTTTTCTTCCCTCTATTTGTGTTTATTTTTCTATTTATTTATTTTTTGTCTTCTTAATTTTGCTTTTTATTTTTTTTCATTTTTTATTTTTCTTTGTCTTTCTCCTTCTTTTCCGTTCTTTATTTTGTCTTTCTCTTTTATTTCCATTTGTGTTCTCTTTTTTTTCTAATTCTGGTTCTCTTTTTCTCTCTTTTTCTCTTTCTCTTCCTCTTTCTCGTTCTCTTTTTATGTTCTAACTCTCGTTCTCCCTTCCATTTTTTTCTTCCTTTCCTTTCTTCCTTCTCTTCCTTCTCTTCCTTCCTCCTTTCTTCACTCATCCTTTAGATTCCCCTCTTCTCTTCTCCTTCCTCTCTTTAACTCTCCTTCCCTGCCCTCTTCTCTTCTCCCCTCAATTCTCTTCTCTTCTTCTCTTCTTTTTCCCCTTCTCCACTTATTGCCTTCCTTCACTCGCATCGAGTCCTTTATTTCACATTTTATCACACTTGCAACTTTATCTCTTCACTGTTTTGGCTCTCCTCATCTTCTACCTCTCTTTTCCTCTCTTTAATTTCTTTGCATATTTTCCATCCCTTTCTTCCTTTCTCTCCCTCTCCCCCCCCCCTCTCTCTCTCTCTCTCTCTCTCTCTCTCTCTCTCTCTCTCTCTCTCTCTCTCTCTCTCTCTCTCTCTCTCTCTCTCTCTCTCTCTCTCGCTCGCTCGCTCGCTCGCTCTTCTCCCCTTTCTCCTCTCCTTCTCCTCTGTTCTTTATTTTTTCAAGTCACATTTGCACTTTGTATATATTTTTGTTTCTTACCACCAATGAGTGGTCATTCTCCTCTTCCTCCTCCTCTTCTTTCTCGCCTTTCTCCTCCACCTCTTCTTCCTCCTGTCCTCTTCGTCTTCATATTACTACTACTACTACTCTTTCCTCTTCTTTTCATCTTCCTCATTCTCTTTCCCCTCTTATTTTTCCTCTCGTTCCTCCTCCTCAACGCATTACCAATACTTTTGCTACAATTACTAAGACTAATATCAGTACAACTACTACTCTTTTTATACGACCTCCATCCTCGTGGAAATTTGTGGTGAAAGCAGTCAGGATCTGTCTCCCACAGACACAGTTCAATGGACCCTCTCTCACCAAAGATTATGGTCGACTTCCCTTTTATGTCTTACATTAATTATTCAACTTTGATAAAGCCTAGTATAGAAGCTCATTTACCCTACTTTCTACTACAGTCTGCTCAAAATCGAGGTTCTGTATGTGTGCTGATTTAGGGGGTGGGGAGAACAGTCTACATCTCCTCTGCGCCGCAATACTGTTCTTTGGTAGTTGTTTCTTTCGCTATCATCTGTGCCAGACGAGCGTAGAATGCCTTTGCCCTTAAACCCATCCCACCTGAAGTTGCGAAGGTTATCGGAGTGAATGAGTCCTGGTGCATATTCTCCATATGCTCCTGATTTTTTCGCTCTCATTTTGGGAGTGGGACGCCTCAACAATTAGGTTATTGTAGAAAGGGGGCCATTGGATCAAATATACGTATGTTAAGGAAGGCCAATTGTCCCCGTGTCCAGAAACCTTTTGCAATAACGTCTACTAGCGCTTCGTTTAATGTGTTGGAGGTGCGATACCTGAAGTTCTCCCCTCCCAGTCGCATTTGGGTCGTGAGATCCCTTATCTCGTCATGTCTCATGCAGATGAATCCAACCCGCTTGCATATCATATAGTTTTGATCAAACTATTTACCAAAGGAGCGTCTGTTAGGTAGCCCATCCAATGGCCATCCATACCTCAAGGTAGACTTTTTTATTTTAGATTGAATCTCTGTCTTGATTGGTAGTGCTGTCAGCCAATCAGTCGCCCCTTCTTCCTGTGCCATGGTTCTTTTTTTCTTTTTTTCTATGATTTGATAGCTGCTCCAACAAGGTTCGAAACTCCTCCTTATGCCTCGTTTCCCTGTCCTCTGATATATTTATTCTAATTTCTCTGATTTTATTTACGTTGGTTTCATTCTATTGACCTTGTGACACGATGTTGTTTGTCAGGGAGGACGTGAGTCTCAGATAGATTTGATGTTCTATGTTGGCAAGGTTAAGCAGGTTTAAGATGCCCAGCCCTACCCATTCTCAGTGGGAGTTCAGTTAGCTTCCTTTTCTGTTCGTTTGGGGTCCAACCATTGGTGATGGCCGTAATTAGCCATTTCTGGTGGTTTCTTCAAGAAGACTTGATAATTCGGTGATGTTCAGTACCGTCCTTAAGATGTAATTCCACTTGCGTTTGACACCATAAATGAACGTGGTATATACCACCTGAGGTTCACTCTTTGCAAATTTGGTTAGTCTCCTAACCTCCATCATCCTTTCGTTAACTCTGTGATACTTTTTGAATTATTCAGAACCAATGACTGCACCGAGATGTCTTTCCCGACCTTTAGTTTGACTCACATCATTATCTTTAAAAAGACTTTTGGCCCTCTCAAAGTAATCTGACTTCACTATGAGGACAGACTTCTTTGCGTATGGGAAATAACCCAAGTGCGGACAGTGTCTGCATCAGATCCCACCACTTTCTTACATCCGCTAATTTCCCTGACGCCTTAATATAATCTGTATATTCTACATGTTTAACCCTGGTGGTTTCATATTGAACACTCTGCTGCAGGTGCGTAAGTCCAAGAGAGCAAATAGCCATGGCCACCGGGTCTCTCAGAGTAGTGCCTTCCGATGATCGGATGAGCTCCACTTTCGTCTCTTTCTTCCCAACGCTATTGTTGGCACGCTGCACTGGTTCCTTATATATATTCTTCACATATTTGGCCATGACTGAGCACTTGGTTTTAATATTGTGTATGGTGGCCTCTCTGTTTATGTTGTTGAAGGAGTTGGATGCATCGACCAATGAGACTGCTTTGCAGTCTGGTTCCTGAAATATCATCCTCGTGGCGTGAATCCCCGCCTACGAAGTATCATACTGCCTGTTGCCCAGCACACAACTGCTGCTACTACTATTGCTACTAATGCGACTGCTGCTACTACACGCTAAGTACCATACTACTACTGCGACTACTACTACTACCACCACTACTGCTACTACCACCACACTAATAATAATAAGAATAATGATAATGATAATAATAATACATACATACATACATACATATGCCAAGGCTTTTTCCCCCTTACAAGGGGGGTAGCCAAAAAGAAAAAGGCATAAAATCATTCCCACCCATAATAATAATAATAATGTGTATACATTGTGACGAATGTGGATAGGAGGTAAGGGAACACGGGCTGAGGGAAATACTTTTATTCCTGACTAGTTTCGCCTGAGTGGCTTCTTCAGAGGAACATAGTTTGAAGTCAAGTTGGTCAATATATATGGCAAAAGAAGGAACGTGGCAAAGTGTCAGGTTGGTCCCCCACTCGACCTCATCTGTCGGTGTGGCGGATTGTCACAGCGGGTGGACCAAGTATCCTCCTGTTGTTCGCGTGGCTGAAACGTCCGTCTGGATCAGGGGCTCTGTGTTTATTATTCATTACGATAAAGTGTGCTGCTGCTTTAGCCCATATTTCAGGGCCAAGAAATTGGTAAGTTTCGATGTGAAAAATCTTTTTACGAACGTCGCAATTGATGGTGCCCTAGAAGCAGTTGAGGAAGTACTGGAAATGTTCGAGGATAGTGATTTACCCGTGTGCAAACGTGATTACAAGAAATTATTATCCATGTGCGTCAGGTTCGGTGCTTGTGAATTTAACGGTGAAGAATACCGCCAACATGCAGGTTTAGCGATGGGTTCTCCCCTCAGTGCAGTTATGGCCTCTCTATATATGGAGATGTTAGAAAACAAGTTTTTTCTCCGCATGATATCTGAAAATACTGTTTGGCTGAGATACGTGGACGATGTTTTAGTGATTACCCACTACAATACTAAAATTGAAAATTTATTATCTAATTTAAATAGTGTGAATTCTAACATCCAATTCACGATCGAAAATGAGATAGACGGACAACTACCTTTTCTAGACACCGTGTTAATAAGATCAGGATGCGGCGTTAGATTTAAAGTTTACAGGAAACCGACAAATAAAAATGACTTCATTCATTTCTACAGTGCACATAATAAGAGGACAAAGACTGGTGTGGTGATAGGCCTGTTTTTAAGAGCACTTCGTATTTGCAGTGACGAATTTCTAGCGGATGAAATTGAAATAATTAAAACAACTTTTGAAAAGCTCAAATACCCCAGAGGGTTACTTTGCACCCTGGAGGAGAAGGCTCGTAGTATACTACGCAACAAAAGAGAAAAGTCCAACGCTAAATATTGGGTGGTCCCAAATTCCAATCTAACAAGAGATTTAGACAAAATCTTATCGTCCTCCAACATTCGTCTTGCAACTTCCACAGGTACGAAAATAAAGGACCTTTTAGTCAAGAAAAAAGACCCAACCACAAATACAAACAGCGTAGTTTACGAAATCCCGTGTGGTGGATGTGACAGAAAATACATCGGTGAAACCGGCAGAGGCTTAGGCACCAGATTGAAAGAACACCGAGCAGATGTAAGGCACCACAGGGTTAGTAGTGCATTAGTTAACCATGTCGATGAAAGAGGCCATCTACCAAAATGGGACCAGGCAAGAATTCTCATGGATAACATTACACGGCAGGAAAGAAAGGCGATGGAGTCCGTTTTTATCAACATCCATGATAACATCAATAAGAGAACTGGGGATTTAATATGGGCTAAAGCAGCAGCACACTTTATCGTAATGAATAATAAACACAGAGCCCCTGATCCAGACGGACGTTTCAGCCACGCGAACAACAGGAGGATACTTGGTCCACCCGCTGTGACAATCCGCCACACCGACAGATGAGGTCGAGTGGGGGACCAACCTGACACTTTGCCACGTTCCTTCTTTTGCCATATATATTGACCAACTTGACTTCAAACTATGTTCCCCTGAAGAAGCCACTCAGGCGAAACTAGTCAGGAATAAAAGTATTTCCCTCAGCCCGTGTTCCCTTACCTCCTATCCAATAATAATAATAATAATAATAATAATAATAATAATAATAATAATAATAATGATGATGATGATGATGATGATGATGATGATGATGATGATGATGATGATGATGATGATGATGATGATGATGATGATGATGATGATGATGATGATGATGATGATGATGATGATGATGATGATGATGATGATGATGATGATGATGATGATGATGATGATGATGATGATGATAATAATAATAATAATAATAATAATAATAATAATAATAATAATAATAATAATAATAATAATAGTAATAATAATAATAATAATAATAATAATAATAATAATAATAATAATAATAATAATAATAATAATAATAATAATAATAATAATAATAATAATAATAATAATAATAATAATAATAAACAGAGAGATAGATACAAATTATAGTTCATAGTTTTTTAATTAGTGCATCCATGCCTGTGGTGGTGTGGAGAGGATGTCGAGCATAACTATGAATTCCTGTTTTATGCGTTGATATTTGGAGGGAATAAGAAAAGACCAAGGAATGATAATGAATAGATAAATAAAGATTAATTAAACTAGATCAATGAGTAAACAAAGAATGATGATAAATAGATAAATAAAGACTAATTAAACTAGATAAATGAATAAACAAAAAAGTG
>NC_134797.1:1583313-1585813 GCF_046742065.1 Oratosquilla oratoria | reverse complement strand
TGTCATTTTCTCCCCTTGTACATCTCATCACCTTACTTTTATCCACATTTACCTTCAACTTCCTTTTTTCTCACACCTTCTCAAACTCTGTCACTAACTTCCTCAATTCCTCCTCTGATCCTGCCACAAGCTCAGTGTCGTCAGCAAACAACAACTGGCTCACCTCCCACTTTTCTCCATTTTCTTTAACCATCTCCAACCCCTGCATTCACCTCTCGCACCACCCCGTCCATGTATAGATTGATCAGCCCAAAATACATCCCTAACGAAGTCCCACCTTTATCTCAAACCATTCACTCTCTCCATTTCTAATCCTAACACAAGCTCTACTTCTCTCGTAAAAACTCTTGACTGCTCTTAACAGCTTTCCTCCTATCCCATATATCTGCAGTAACTCCCACAGTGCCTTCCTGTCTACCCTGTCGTAAGCCTTTTCCAGATCCATAAAAGCACAAAAAACATCCTTATCTTTTCCTATAGCTTTCTCATATATCTGTCTTACCACAAAAATCTGATCTACACAACCCCTACCTGTCCTAAACCCACACTGTTTCTCACCAATTACTCCCTCTGTTCCTCTCCTAATCCGCTCAATCAAGACCCTCCCATAAGCCTTCCCAACTACATTCAACAAGCTGATCCCTCTGAAACTACTACACTCACAATTGTCCCCCTTTCCCTTGTAAAGTGGAACTATACAGGCACTCCTCCAGTCCTCCGGCACTCTACCCTCTCTTAAACAAACATTAAATAACCTCACCAGTCAGATAACCATAACTGTACCTCCTTTCTTCAGACATTCCGCATGGCATCCATCCAACCCCGGTGCCTTACCTGCTCTCATCATCTCAACAGCTCCTATTTCTCCTCCATTTTCCTCACTCATCACTCTCATTTTCTTAGCGTTTCCCTCAGCAACTACCTTTACCCCCATCCTCCTTCACATTTAGCAACTCCCTAAAATACTCTGCCCACCTTCCTCTTACTGCCTTCTCTTAAATTGTCATCTCTCCATCTGCACCTTTTACCTTTTCTTCTCTACTTGATTCGCCTCCTCTTTCTCTGTTAACTTCCTTCTAAAACATTTTTTTATTACTTTCAAAAGTTTCTCTTACCCCATTTCGCATCTGCTCTCCTCTTTGCTTTCTATATCTTATGCTTAACTTCCCTTCTCTTTACTTTGTACCGCTCATACGAACCCCTCGTCCTAATTTGTAGCCAATATATGAAGGCCTGCTTCTTCTCTTCTACACATTTCTTTGCTTCCTCATCCCACCCCTCTCTACCTTTCCTTCTATTTCACCCCACCCTCCTTGTTCCACACACCATCTTTGCACACCTTATGACTCCCTCCTTGAACCATCCCCATTCCTCCTCCACTCCCAGTTCTACTCTATCCTTTATTCCCTACCACTCCTCTCTCAGCTTCTTCTCATACTTCTTCTTCTTTTCTTTCTCATTTAAGCAGTTCATTCTAAGTACCTCTCTACCTTCTGCCCTTTTCTTCTTTCTCCAACTATTCTCCGCTCTCAATTTACCTTCCACCAGAAAATGATCTGATATTCCCCCACTCTCTCCCCTTAGAACATGTACATCTTTAACTCTTCCTATTATACTCCTGGTCACCACTATATAGTCCATTAACGCTCTATCTACCACCCTTCCATCCACCACCCTCTTCCACGTGTACTTATGCTTGACTTTCTTCCTAAACACTGCATTTCCTACCATTAACTCACTTTCAAGAAACATCTCCACGATTTTTACCTGGAACTCCATACTTCCCAATCACTCCGTCTATTGGTTCATTTCCTACCCTAGCATTAAGGTCTCCCAATACAACTACATGGACATTTCTCCCTAATCCCTCTATGCACTCATTTAAATCTACCCAAAATATCTCCCTTTCCTCTACGCTCTTCTCACTACCAGGCCCATACGCACTTACAAAAACCCACATCTCCCTTCCCAGCTTCACCTTCATCCACATCAACCTTGAAGAAACCTCCTTTCACTCCACTACACGCTTACCTTTCCCTTCATTTACTAGTATAGCCACCCCTTCTCTCCCTCGTCCCCTCTTTACTCCTGAGAACCTCCCAACTACACTCCCAAACTCACACTCATCCCTCCCTTTCATTTTAGTTTCACTCAAAGCCAGCACATCCATCTTTCTTCTCACAAATATACTACCTATCTCTTCCCTTTTACTCTCATCTGTATTACATCCACGTATATTAAAATACCCAAACCTTAGGGTACTGGTTGGAAACCTCCCAGACCCTCTTATGCCTTTACTTTTTTCAGGAATGTCCCCTTTGGGGCTACAGGTAGCGGGACTCCTAATCCTATCCCCCTTCCCCTTTTTTTTTTTTTTTTTTTTTTTTTTTTCGCTTCATACGACTCAAGTGGGAAGACTTGGTGGTAGCATTCTTTTCCCCCACCACAGGGTAGGGAAAAAATTAAATGAATATTCAGAGAAATGGTACAGGACAGTAAC
>NC_134797.1:1573313-1575813 GCF_046742065.1 Oratosquilla oratoria | reverse complement strand
ATTCTCTCCCTCTCTCACTTTCACTCTCTCTTTCTGCATCTGTCTCTCTGTTTCTGTCTCTCTCTGCCTCTGTCTTTGTTTCCGTCTCTCTCTCTCTCTCTCTCTCTCTCTCTCTCTCTCTCTCTCTCTCTCTCTCTCTCTCTCTCTCTCTCTCTCTTTCTCTCTCTCTCTCCCTCTTGTTACTCATAAAGGAAACGCGATGGACCTCATAGTAATAAAACTCATCTATATCCTTGGGTAGGATTAGAACTGATCATTATGTCCGTGACTTCACTGAATGACAAATTCAGAAGTGGTAGTCACGAACAAAAGTTGTAGCCCACGCTCCTTTTCTCTCTCTCCCTCTCTCTCTCTCTCTCTCTCTCTCTCTCTCTCTCTCTCTCTCTCTCTCTCTCTCTCTCTCTCTCTCTCTCTCTCTCTCTCTCTCTCTCTCTTTGTCGTGTAGCGACGATGCTACTGTGAGATGAGAAAAGTTTGGTGAGTTCGTCTTTTTTCTTATTAAGGTATAACTGAACTGATTTTACTTTTTTTCTAGTTGACTCCCAGTGGCTCTAGCCGATTTAGGGACTGTCTTATAATTTTCCTGTATAGAAGGAGTATTCATTGTATAGGAGGGAAGTTACTCATATGAGTTGGGAAATTAGATGGGAAATGATAAATGAGGTTGAACGTGTCTGAGAAAGTGTGTGTGGGGGGGGGGTCCCCTGTAAGATCCCTGCTTTACAGCAGGGGCCCTACAGGGGAGGAGCAGATGAGGTGGGCTGCAAGGACTAAGTGTCTTCATCCGACGTCTAAGGTGGAGCTTGATCTGAGGCGATCTAATGCTGTGTCAGGGCTACCAAGGAGGTTTCTGAGGTCGTTGAAGTGATATTCCAGGTCTGGACAGCGAAAAACGCTGTTAATGAAGGACACCAGCTCTATGCCATAAGAACAGATGGCCTGTAAGAATCGGGTCCGCCAGTAGTTCACTCTCAGCCGAGATACCACGGCCGAGATGTGAGGGGGAAGTTAAGAGAGGCCTCGAGGCAGGTCTTGATGAGCTATCCCCGGGAGGCGGCAGTGGCAACGTATTCGGATTTCCACGAGTCCCAGACGGCCTTGTCTATTTTACTATAAGCATCGCTTATCGAGGGCTGGACGGGCATCACGTCCTCTTCAGGGGCCAACGCCTCTTGTCTGTCAGCACTGTCGGCCCTTTCATTGCCATGAAGTCCCACATGAGAGGGGACCCACTGGTACTGAAGGCGGACACCTAGGTGGGCTACTTCCGCAGAGAGATGAAGGATCTCGTTTAGCGCATCAGGCCTCGAGGTACAGTAGACGTTCTGTAGGACAATCAGGCTTGAGCGGGAGTCCGATAGTATTGTGACTCGTGGTGGTTTCCGAAAAAGGGCGAAGATTTTGCCCAGGGCCTCCCGGATGGCAACAAAGTCGGCCGCGAAGGTGGTGTTGGGGGAGATTCTTACAGAGGTCTCCCCCGTAGCCTGGAAAAAGAAGCCCGCTCCCGTGCGGCCATCTTTGAGTACAGACCCGTCTGTATAGACCAGGAATTCCCCAGCCTATTGCTCTGCTAGGAGTTCCTGAGTACGTGCAGATAATATGTGGTGATTTTCCTGGCGACCCAGTCCATATACATCCGTCCTCACTTCAGGTGACGCGAGGTCACAGGGTGGGAAGGGGTCCACTTGACATTGGGCTACAAGGCGACGGTCACTGGGTTGAAGTCCGGCTCGGAGACAGAGCAAGGAAGGCCACGGATAGGTTCCTACGGTGAAGCCGCGATCCAAACCCTCAGATAATTCTTCGTTTGTAGAGTTTGGTACTTTGACAGAGCCGAAGAGGTACTGGCATGCATCCCTCTTTATGCGGCACCGGAGTGGCAAAATGCCAGCTTCTCTGTACACCTGCTCTTGAGTGGCCGAGTCCCATTCGTGGTGCCCGGCATTCAATATCTGTAATCCTGCGTATTTCACCCCATGGCAGGTCGTGCAGGACAAGAGAACCAAATAGACGCTTTGAACGTACTAAACTCTGTACGATGGGGTTTAGAGTTTTTCAGTGCCTGCCCCAGGGTTCATGCCAAATTGCTCTGACGAGGTTGAGGGCCCGTTGCGCGTTGAGTGTGACCTACTGTATATGTTTGGACCATCTGCCGCCCCGCTGGAAGAAAACCCCTAGGTACCGGATGGACTTTGCTGGTTTTACCGACGTTCCACATACTTTCATATGGTTCCAGTCCGGGCATGTGCCACTGTTATAGCCTTTCTGGTACACTGGCATACACGTCGTTTTGGCTGCAGAGAGCGAGAACCCAAGGCTTGTGAGTTGGGTCATGATTAGGTCGACCTGGCACTGGAAGCGACAAAGCTCCGCCCTGTACTGAGCCGAAACTTTCTTGGGCCGCCGCCCCGTTGCCTAGACTTCCTCCAGAGAGTTATGTCATTGGTATATGCGATGACGACCGTGTCCCCTTGCACACCATTCCCCACATCTGCAAGGA